>NC_081443.1:3754551-3756370 GCF_007210705.1 Tigriopus californicus
TTAAAAAAAAAACAGAAAGCAAGTGACAACCCTTCATTCGATACCTTCTTTTGCTAATTGATAAACACCTTTCATCCAATGGCAGCCCTGTATTAAAGAAAGAAATGCAATAGAAGCACTTTTCCAATGGAGAAATGGAATTTGAAGCTCTTGTTACGGGACTCTATTTGATGTTGGAATATTTGTGGTCTCTTCATGGCTGACAACCAGGGAAAAAAAAGAAAAGGATTGAGAAATAGAGAGAGATGGAATAATATTTGGCACAAAAACGAAGGATCCACCCACCTCTGCTCTGAGTGGTAAATTATCCGTTCCGTCTCAAACTTTGGCTCGCAGACCTGTCAATTGTGCGATGGAACTTCAAATCTCTAGACATTAAAACTCTACCATCAGAGAGGAGGTAAGGGGAGCTAGAGTGAGTGAGCGAGAAAGAAACAAAGATCAATACTCTTCCTTCCCCCGTTGAAAGTTTCCTTGACAGTAAACTAAAAATGCTGCTCACACAAATTGAGAGCAAACAAGTAGTAGCTTCGAGTCTCACCCCCCCAAATTAGTTCAGAAACCATCTTGCCACTGATTTAATAACCAGGCACAGTACATTACCTACCAACTACAACGCTGCGAGACCTTGGATCACTTTCACTTATTCCTCGAAAAATCATTCTCAGCTTCCATTCCGTTGTCAGTTTAAATTATTGCAGGAGTAACTTGATTTGGAATTGATCGACGAAAGATTTGGACACCACTCATATCGAATGGAATTACGAAACCCTCAAACATTAGTCCCCACCAACAAGCAACTAGCCCAACAACTCCTCTCGGAGCCTAGATGAAGCGAATTGAAGGGATGGTCTGCTGTCAAATTCGGTCTCATCTTGAGAATAGGGATGGATCGTTCCTTGGAGATTTGGGGGCAGATCTAACGCATGGTCCTCTTTTTGGACAGGGTGTGAATGGAAGTAAGTGGTGAGCGAGCACCCAACGCACGTCAGAGGAGTGGTCCATACCTCATACAGTATGGTAGTATGGTGATATGGTTGATGGGTGATGCCTCGCTCGTATTATATTATCACTCACAAATCATAACCGATCAGTTTGAGTGCAAGTGGTTACTCCTTCCCTCAAGGGATGA
Source organism: Tigriopus californicus (assembly GCF_007210705.1). Lineage (NCBI taxonomy): Eukaryota > Metazoa > Arthropoda > Copepoda > Harpacticoida > Harpacticidae > Tigriopus > Tigriopus californicus. Next base: position 3,755,684 of record NC_081443.1, read on the forward strand.
TAGAGTTGCGCTTAGGGATAGGCTTGATTCAATAACGGTCCCATATGGCTGGAGACCTACACTGCCATCAAGATATCAAGAATAAGCCAGCCTCCTTTGGTAAAGTTGATACTTGGCCTTACTCTTCCACTTAATGTTCTTTTTCGCAATCCATATTATCCAATATGAAGATTCCAGGTTCTCCTTGGCTTTTAATCCAATGAGCGGACGTTGCTAATGTTTTCGATCGTGCTCGGCCCAAGTCATAGTTGAGAGATCCATGGTGTTCGTTGAACCCCTTCCTCTAAATTGGTGTAGGTGTCCAACATGATAGGTGATTCTTTATGTCTCCTAACTTTGTATTAAGTTATATGCGCGAGCAAGTTTGCCCATTTTCAGCTCGCTCGCTTCCAATCATCCGCATCCCCGTATGTGAACCCACCGTAGATACTCGCAGTAGATAGAGAGATGGAAACCATCCCACCAACCATTGTGCGTAGGATGGAGGATACTCCTACGGAGATGGAAGCAAGCTGCCGTCCGTGCATGTGGGACGACACCCGGCTTGCTTCCCGGCTTTTTGGGTGGAGATGGGGAAAAGCAATCTTGGAACGATCAAAAAACTATCTACTAAATCAGGGTTACCCAACTTTCAAGGCCGATTGTCATGGAGATGTGGGGCAATATTTTTATTTTTGAGGTTGATGT
>NC_081443.1:3756406-3756526 GCF_007210705.1 Tigriopus californicus
GGAAAGCTCCTACTCATCGGGTAGATAACTTTCACTTGCTTTATTAGAAACGTGAGTAAACAAAGAAAGCCTGTGCTTCTCCTGGGCCCTGGAATAGCGTTTGTTTCATACAAAAAAGAA
>NC_081443.1:3756562-3758339 GCF_007210705.1 Tigriopus californicus
CTTGTCCCTTTCAATGATGATGTTATTGTTGCTACAAAAGCAATACTAGCTAAAGTAGACGGAGAAGCAGCACCACTTTACGTTGTACAGTCAGAAGAAAATATCCGTCGAGGTCGTCGAGGACGCTCGCCTCGTGGCCTCGTTTGCTTTGGGTGAGGCCGTAAGGGTTAAGCCATGAGCTCGTTGGGTAAAGAAAACAGAGTCCCGTAAAGGACGAAGAAACACATGATTTCAATTGATGCACTGTCACACACTTGACTTGGCTACACATTTGTGTTTTCTCATCATTGGTTGTTGAACCTAAAGTATTTCCTAATAGAGCAATAACGAGGGCCTTCTAACTGTTAGACCGTGGGATATTGCGATTTCAAGAGGAAATTCATTTTCAAAGTTTCAAGGGGAGAGTGTGTTCCAAATGCTGCATGTGGTTGCTGTACGGCCAAGGCGGATCCTGCCTTTTCATGGATGTTCCCGTCCCACTTGCCATCAGACGAGGAGAGGAATCTATCGATCTTGAAAATTACAAAATCAAATTTCCATCGCTTTCTCATCAATCACGTTCAATTCGCACGATCTCAAGCGGCCTCCATGACTCTTCAGTCTTCAAGTCTCCTTTGGTTGTTCGTCTTCGAAATAGAAAGGAGGCAAAAAGGGTTCGAGAGCGGGAAACTTTGGCCTAAAACTTTGAAGAATCTTAGTTCCTATGCCTGGCGGCTTTTTGTTATTCCACAAACGTATAACTTGTTTACAATGAGTCTCTTTCGAGGATACCTCTCTACGTCACCGTAATCAACAGCATCAGTAAAGAGTAAAGAGAATGGATCATCTGATTGGGTCTGACTAATTGCAAAATCCATTCAACTCACTCATCCACACCTTTTAATTACAAGAGGGTTGCTTAGACTCACAGATATGATTGGAAATATCTCGCTCCTTCATCGAGTGTATCATATTTAATCCAATGCAGTATTCAACTTCTGAACACTACCATTCGCACACTTAACAAATCTTTGGAATTGGACTCGTTCTTCAGGGTAAACAAGCAGTTTATTAAGTATGTGGATCCTAACGACGTGAGCTTGCTTGAATGCTAGACTGCAAAGTGGAGAGGGCCTGAGGTTGATTGGGAGAAGTTTCCTATTTTGTCAGCACTTTTGTTTCCCCTAATGACGGCACACTTCATTGGCATAATTGCATCCAAGTGTCATTCAAATTCGCTGATGCTCAAGTTTCTCAAGTGCCTGATACCCAGTAATTGGAACATCGTTGTATTGGGTGGATCTCTCTCTTTTATCTTGGATCTTGGTCCTGTCTAAAGTGAAAATGGATCATGGGTGTGTTGGGTTCAAATCGGTACAAAAGTTAAAGTTGCCCTTCTCTCTCATTCCCAACTTCCTCCGACGAGGGGGGACTTAGTCTGTAGGGAATCAAAAACCTTTTATGGCATTCCCTCAACCATTAAACAATGGCTACACATAATTTCCATATCATGAGCGGGGGATGCATAGAAGGAGCGTCAAAGAGCAGGAGCGTCAGGTTTCCTCGTGGAAAACAAAGAGTGAAAAACATCTCAGTGAAGCCTGGAATATCTGTGCGGTTATTATTATCGTCATCATCATCATCGTCCATTAGACAACCACCAAGGAGGGTTCAACCAGGACAAACACAATAGATTCGTTTATTAAGCATGCAAAATGGAACATGGAACATGGAACATCAAACCCCGACCTCGGGAGTTTCATACAAAAGCCATTCCTGGCCAAAGGAAAGAGTGAGC
>NC_081443.1:3758390-3794021 GCF_007210705.1 Tigriopus californicus
CGAAAAACTCCAGCTTTGCTCGGGGTATTACTATGAAGAATGCCTCCCAGATATGATACTGCCGAACCGCAATTCAAACGTGGACCCCTTAAGACCGGATGAGTGGAGAGATCCATTCAACTCTTGGCATTTTCTTTGGAACAAGGCTAAGAATGATTTTGATCCAGAAGCGTAGGGACTAGCGACGTCCCATTTACTGTAGGTAACGTAACCTACCACCTGGTTGTCTCAAATAAAAAGCTCTTGGGACTAAATGTACATGAGAAATCATTGGAGATTTTGAACCTCCAGTATTTAATGAAACCATATTTTACGCTGGATTTCCTAACCACTAATTCAAATCAATGCGGCTGATAATTTTTTCAAAGAAATGTTCGAAGCGACTGTTGATCTGACGCTCTCCCAGAAGTCCATGAAAGGTGTACGCACTTGTCAGGTTAAGAATAGAAAACGTAATGAGATTGTTGGGCAAAAATGATTTACCCTCGTATTGAAACAACATCCAGTACTACTGAAGATGTAGCAGATCCCGACTTTCTTAGTAATCACACGAAGAACAAGGGGAAATACGAACTTAGATGCAGCCATCGTGCATCCTTTGCATCCTACATATACGTACAGCACTCACTCCTACCGACTGTCAAAGACCTAATGAATGGATTTCTCCCTGATTGTGATGAAGGGTTGAGACAATATATATGTAAATAAATTGACGTGATCCCCAATCCCGGAGGCGAATGTGGTGGTTAATGAGGACGAAGTCGATCCTCTAAGATGGCCGATTGATATTGATGATTTTCTCTACCTCCTCTCCATCTATGCAACGATGTCTTAGTACAGAAGACCTCGGTGTCATTTTCACATTCAATTGTTTTCTGTGTTCATTGAGGATTGGATCGCCCCTCATCTCTTTCGAGAGCGATCTCAATCTTTAAAAGCGCCAGTCTATGCTCTTCCCATATTTCACAGATCACAATCTAAGGCTACTTACTCCGTGCACCTTGTACGGACGTTCTAGTGTGCAGTTTAATGTCATACTCGCACAATACAACGGCACGACAGACCGATGTGCTACTACTGTAGAGCTAGCAAATACTGTAGAAGTAGCTAAACTAGAGGCATCAAGTGACTTCACAAAAGGAACAGAGGGGAATGAGGATATCAAGAGGACCAGCCCTCCCGTACGTACTAAAGGGGCCGGCCAAATCGACGTCTTTTCTATTTGGGACCTTTGGAAAGAAAAATATTTGGATGGGACACCATGCAGACATGAAGGAGCCAAATGTTGCCTGCCCCAGTAAGTTATCGTAGTCTTTGTCATAGGGCAATGGTAAGGGAGAAGGCGTAGAAAGGCTTAGATGGCCAGTTGGCCACCCCGACCAGAAGAAAACCATATTTCAGATCGAATTGGATTTAAGACAACGGAGTGGCATGCGTAACAACTTTCGACTGAGACGTGACCATGAGCCAGCCTTTTGATCGCCAATCAAGTCAAGTGCAATCCTTGCACACGTTTAAGACAAGCAATGTCTCGTTGGCAGTGTTGACTTCTCAAAAAAAAAATCCTTTCGCCCTGCAGATTTCGATATCCCCATTGCGATTTGGGACCAAAGAAAAAATCTCGGAAATCGTTTGCCATACAGTACAAAACAATTCAGTTCGCACGGACTAAGACCTGATTGACATGAAACAAATAATCACTAACTCCTTGGAACCAGACCCCATTTGTGTGTGTGTGTGTGTGTGGGTGGGTTTTCCATTGTGGTGGAGAAAGAAATTTCGCACCACTGGCACACGGGATTTGTAGTAGCAGTAAAACTGCTGCCTGGCATCGTTGGAGACGAGATGGGAGGAGATAGAGGCCATTACATGAATAAAACATCCTCTTTCTTCACCTCTTCAGATGGCCATTGAGTGCCACTCCGTGGTTGGTGTGGAACATAAATGCAACCACTTCAACCACCTCAATCCACCACCCTTACTTACGTACGTACGTACGTACGTTGGCCATAGGAAGAAGAGGATCGCCAGGAGTTGTTGGTTCCTTCGAAGGATGAAGAAACTTGCCATCCAGTTCTCTTTCCCTCATGTTCCTTTCGTTCCTTTCGTTCCCATCTCAGTCCTTAGTCTCAAGTCATGACTTCGTAGCTTCTTTGTCGGATGTAGCTAGCTGCGGAGGGAGAAGGTGAAAGGGCGCCAAGATCGGCACATTTTCTAGAACATGGAACACATCAACAGACATCAACAGCTTTGAGAGCAAATAAAGATAGCAATCAGGGCAGATTTCAGAGCCCCTTGTTTTGTCAAGAATGTAAGAAGACGAGCGAGTAGGAACGGATACGGATATAAAAAGCAATCGCCCTTTCCTTCTGCATGCCCTCATGCCCTCTGACGTTATGGTTGTTGTTGTTGTTGTTGCTGTTTCTTTTCCATCAGATTCATGTGATGAAGACAAAGTTCAAGTTTCTCCTCCTCCTCGGGTATGCAATGTGCCATGGTTGTTCCGCCGTATTATCTTGCCCTTTCGGTCACACTTTAAGGAACTTGAGATGATAAAAATCCATCAACTAACCGTGAACAAACAATGCATGAGTCCGGAGAGAATGGGTTCTGAACAAGATGGGTTGCTCCTCGCCTGGAACTGATTAAATTTGGCCTTATGCCGACACTGCCAGTGCCACCAAAAAGCATTGCTGAAAAAAGAAATTCGTAAGAAACACAATTCTTCATTCGTCTCAATCTTGGTGAACTGAAGTGGTCCCGTTAGGTTCTATTGTTTTTTTCATTCGTCCCACTCTTATTCGCCGTGGTGGATCTGCCATCTCGTGGCACACTCTGGGTTTTGCTCTCTTCCACTCCCATTCATTGGGTACATAAAAAATCTTTCCAGGTCGTCGTTTGGCACCATCAAGAGCAACTTGCTCCCCATTTTCCTTCCAGGACGAGAGCCTAAAACAATCCCCATTCCCCTTTATCCAACCTAAATTGTCATTGAATTTGATCCCTCGACGGTCCCGTGTTCCAAGAGCCCCGGTCCTCAAGCCAAGCTTCAAAAAGAGGGGGAAATGAACGGAGGGACTTATTTAAATGAACGTTCTTCTTCCTACTTGATCGGCTCAATTGGAACACGATAGTTAGACAAATTTTCAAGGGCCAGTATGAAGCGACATATGGACGTAAGGAAAAGTTCAATAAGACCAACAAAGTCTCTCTTGTTTGACAAATGCACGATATTTAAATCCTGAAAAACGAAAAGAGAGGAGCCATTTGAAAAAGGTGACGGGGGCAAAATCAGTGGGTATCATTTGGCAATGGGACGAGGAAATGGTGGGATTCGGCTCAAAATGCTGAAGGAGATATTTCCATCTCATTCTTTTTGCATCTTCGAGGATCTCGTCTCATCTTTCAAGTCAACCTGAGACCTCTCTTTCTCTCTCTCTCTCTCTTTCCCTTTGCCCCTTCTCCGCCCTTCTTGGTCTTCAATTCAAGTAAAAGAGAGCCGAGGGAATTCTCCAGGAGTTGTTGGCATTCGTTGAGCGTTCGTATCCCGTGCTATTACAACCCTTAATGCTGTAACAATGGTAATCGTCTTTCAACACCGTTGGTTATTATTGGCGTCCACCCACAACACTCCAACGTACGTACATACATGCATGTAGAGTATAACACGAATTTGACAGTTAGGCACGAGCAAATGAGGTCATTTCCACAAATCTTGGACTTTATTGCCCTCAAAATTTGTTGTCCATTGAGGAAAGAACTAGTTGGTTCCACCATGCAGGGGTTCAGCGCCAGGAGTCCTTTTGTGTCATGGGAATAGAAAGAGCCCACTTTGGAAATCTCAGACTTCAAGCACTCCTCTTGTCGTTGGCGTGAACTCATTCTTATTCGGCATACATTTTCTTTTATATGTAAATTTAATGTCCAAATGAAGACACCTTGACTTTCGAGGGCATAATATATGGTCATAGGCTGGCAATGTCCAGCCTTTATCTTTGGGTCCGAATAACATTGTCATGTTCGAACTGGCTGTTGTTGGACAACAAGACGAAAGTTCCCCCTCGAAGACAAGCAAAGAAATCAGTTCTTAGGAGACATTTGTTGCTCAAGCTTCCTTCCATCCAAGTCCATCAATCTCTTCTCAAGTAATTTTTGACTCACGGCAACAATTGAGCTCATTCCCGATGGGGAATGTGTTTTTGCCAAGACACGATTATGTCATGCAGAAAATGATAGAATTCCTCGGATGGCCCCGCCGTCCGCAACCCTGATATGAGTGTTTAGTAAAATATCGTCATTCTTCGGGTTTGTTTCAGTGTTTGCGGAAGCCCGACGACAACGTGACCAATTTGACATGAGCAACGAGTTGGACTTGTTGCCTCGGGACCCTGAGTTTGTCAACCATGTGCCGAATATGACGGTGGCCATCGGACGGGATGTGGATCTAGATTGCCAGGTCAAAAATGTCGGGGAGTACAAGGTGAGTTGGGGTCGAAATTGACATGTTATTGCTGATTTATCGCCTCGTTGATGGAGATTTCATTTCACCTCAAACGACTTCAAGGGCCGAAAGAGCGAGAGAAAACTTTTCGGCCCCAGGGGAACACCTCAAAATGGATTATTCGGCCGCCCATAAGTCATGGGTATATCTGTTTGTTTCCACCTTCGCAGTAATTTGTCATAACCAAATGGGCACCGGGCGGGAAACTAGTTTCTTCTTTCTTTCTCTCTTTCCTTCTTTCTCTCGTTCTTCTTTCTTTTCTCCCCTCAAGCGACAAAAAATAGATACATCGTCAGAAAAAGTGGCAAAAGTTGAGAGTTGAAAAAGGCAATAAAGAAATGTGGAACTGAGACGAGAGGAGCAATGGGTCCCTTCAAAAGTGGAATACATCTCTTGGAACGTTGAAACATTTCCTTGAATACATCCACTCACTGACTGGTGGAACCAAGCGGTCGACGGAGGAAAGCAGGAGGACCAGAATAGAGCTCTGCTCCACTGTGCTCTACGGTCTAGTACGTAGTGTAGTATGTACGTAGAGGGGTCCAATAGACTTAGCTTAGTCGTCTTCTCGTTTCAAGCCCCAAGCATACAGGGCATGTCAGCCAAAACTGCAAAATTTCCTCCATAAATTGTCCCACCAAATGCAAATAGCCCCAGAACAGGAATACCCTTATTTTCGTTAGTTCAGAAACCATAGCTGAGCAGAAGGCTATGGAGTGGCACGAGCACGGCTTCTTGTTGCCTGGCCGTTTTTAAGGATGTTTAAGGTGATTCAAATGTGTCTCAATTATCAAACTGGATCAAAACTCCATCAAACTAGTATCGAAAGGGATGCTCACCCTCCCGCCCCTAACCCTCAGAAACGGACCTCATCTATGGTGAATGTATGGAGAGGGGAGGAAGGGCATCGCTGAGGAGTAGCTTTTGTAAGGTGAATGAAATGGTTCAAGTATGCAACAAATTACGTCAGTTCTCGAGACGTACAGTAATTGACTTTGAATTGACTGAGCCCGACGCCGAGTCTCATTGTCCCTCTTTTTCAGGTGGGATGGATGAAAGCTGAGGACCAAACCGTCTTAACTCTCCACAAACGCGTTATCACGCATAACTCCCGCATCCGGGTCACTCATGACGAGCATCGAACCTGGACCCTCAAGATCGTTCAGGTCCAATTGGAAGACCAAGGATGTTACATGTGTCAGATCAACACGGCAGTCATGATGAAACAATCAGGGTGCCTGAACGTCTTGGGTATGGACTAGATCGGAACAGATTCAATAGAAAAATAGAGGACCATACAACAGCATGGATCGCTATCTTTTCAGTTCCTCCGGATATTGACTCGGCTCGAACCACCTCAGATGTGACCGTGTCCGAGAGTCAAAATGCCGTTCTCTTCTGCAAAGCTTACGGTCAACCCGTGCCAACCATCACATGGAGGAAAGAAAATGGAAAGCAATTCATTATCAAAGATGGCTCGACTAAAAAGAAAGGTACCGTCTCAAGCGAGATAAAAAACACATCCAAAAGCCAGTATTGGGAACTCCCTCTCGACCATTTCCAAACCTTATCTACGTAGTATCCAGGTCATTGTTCTCAACATGTTGTGCAAATAATTTTCAGTTCAAGAATACTCAGGAGAAGAGCTCCACCTCCACAAAATCAAACGCCAAGATATGGGTGCCTTTATGTGCATAGCAAACAATGGCGTGCCTCCAACCGTGAGTCAGAGGGTTGTGCTCAATGTCAATTGTAAGTGCCATGGTTCACTTATCTTGGTTCTACCGTAAGCCGGTTGAAAGAAAAAAAAAGGAATGATAATCATATGCTTTGTCCTAGTTGAGCCAACGATTGAAATCAAGAACCAAGTGGTGGGCTGTCCCGTGGGCAAAGAGGTGGTGCTTCAGTGTTCGGTTGAAGCTTACCCTAATCCCCATAACTATTGGCAACGATCCACAACGCAGGGAGGTGATCATGAGATCATCATGGCTCCCAATCACAGTCCGGACTTTGAGATCACCAACCAGGTCAGCTCTTATCGCTCGGAGATGACCTTCAAAATCAAGCGATTCGCCAAGGCTGATGCGGGTACCTACACGTGTATCTCCACCAACTCCTTGGGTCGTAAAGAGGGGACGATACGTCTCTATGGTAAATTGATAATGCTGAAAAATATCGATTATACAGAACACATTTGAATAAGATTCGATTGCTTTTCTACCTAGAAATCATTCAACAGACTGATGCTCCCTGGATTAGTTTCACCGAGTCCAGTTACTCCGCTGGTAAGTTATTATGGCAACACGCCGATATCAAATAATCAATCAACCCTGTTCTATTTCCCATGGTCCAGAGGAGATTGAAGAGACCTATGGTCAACGCATAACCCATGACAACAAACGTGATCCAATTCAAAACATATCGACAAAAGGTATTGATTGCAATAAATCAAGATAAGGGTGAACCCATGGTATTGAGCGTATGTGCCTGTAAGACATACCTTAGTTGTTTAATCAAATTAATTGACAGGACTCTCGCTCGTAGCCAAATGGAATAGCTTTTATAACCTGATCAACTTTCTTTATTTCAATATGTTTTCATCATTATGATTCCTACTCACGCTTGGTTTCTATGAAAATTTAACCCAACAAAATTATAATTACATATGGGGCACAAATCAGGAAGCCACGACGAACAGTTTGGCCGCGGTACACCAGGGCACGAACTACTAGAAATTAATGCTACAGGGTAGCATTAGGCTAGCCTTTTAGTATTTAATTCCTCATGCTGCAGAACTATTTTGCGATCAAAAACATCATAATTGAACAGTATAACAATGCCCATTTGAAAGGATAAAAACATCTTAAAAGATCCCAATTTCCAATGCCTCATTCAAAAAACATTTCTTGCCAAAGCACACGTTTTTAGATATCCTATTTTATGTCCCTTTTGATTGACCCTTGATTGTAAGAGTGACAGGTCTCTTAGGACGTGTTCTTCGACTATAACGTATCAACTTATTGTTCTTTGTTTTGTTTCAGACACTTATACTCTAAATGAGAAGAGCCATCCAGATTCAAAGCAAAACGAGAAGAAATCCCGCAAAGATCGCATGTTCGCAAATTCAGAGCCAAATCGCGGAATCGCTTCATGGAATCTCATCCTTTGGGTGATCGCTCACTTTGCCCATGTCATTTGGAACAATTAACAAAGGGGCTAGTTTGCTCAAAGATACTCAAGTTTAAATTTGTACCTTCAGTTTTGATTCTGGCCCGAAATGTTACTGACTCGATCGACATTCCATTCAATTCATCTTACCCACTAACAGATTGTCATACCCCAACAACTTTGAGTTTTAGCTTGCATAATGTGCCATTGTCATCGTTACATTGTTACCTTTATTCTTAAGATACCCTCGCATTAATTTGGATAAGTTTCGTGTATCCACTTTGAAATAAACCCGACTTGAAATACCCAATTTGAGATTCGCTTCAAAACCAAAGGTTGGGTAGTTTTTTTCTTTTCAACGTTCCGCACATGTTCTTACAGTAGAGTTTTTATGTCGCTTAATTAAGATATGCATTTGACAATTTCTTGGAAAAAATGAATTCTGTATTCCAACACTAGAAAGAGAGAAGTATAAAACGTCGCGGATGATTACAAATTAGGTGTGGAGGAAACTATTTTGTGATCCCCCATGGCCAATTGGCGAGTGAAAAACAACCGTGCCTGTTCCTGAGGTTTGTGGTTGCGCGAAGTTCGTCAAATGATTGTCGGAAGATCCAGGAGACAAGAATGCGTATAAAATTAATGGATCCAGAGCATGATGGATTCGTTTCACGGGAAATCTCGTTGAATTGATGTGCGAGCCAAACCAGAGAAATGTTCTCAGTCACTCAGGAAGAATTGAAACATTTTCTCTTGAAAGTCTTTGGATTAGGTCCCAAAGCCAATTGCTTTTAAATAGCTTCTTCCTCCTTGTTTTACCCAGGCAAATCCTGATTCATGTGCTTAAGACCTTACACGATGTCTTCCATCTTGTCACTTTGTCACATCCTGATCCCTTTAGATAATAATAATGAGTGTGAAATTTCATGGAAAAGAATTATACATCTTGGTTCAGAAGGCAAGCAAGGGTGCTACGAAAAACAGAAGAGGGTCTACATATATACATCATTACTCGATGTCAAAGGATAAAAATCTAATAGTGTGTTATTTGGTCAGTAGCTTTTTATGATATCCATTCAATACCTCCCACCTTCCACCACGAAATGCTAGTCATGACCCTTGGTAATAATGGCAAGAATCGCACGAATCGTCGGTCGTAGGGTAGACGGTGATTGGTGAATGGTGAATCCGTTGGAGAATGCGAAGAATGACAATTTCAAGTTCCGCTGACATGCAGATGGGAGGGTTCCATGATCAGCGAATGTAATCGAGGGATGTTACGAAATCAATGTGAGCAATTAATTGATCAATGGTTTCCGGTGGTGGGCTCTCAAACCCACATAGTAGGTATTATGGAAGAACGAACGGACGGACTGAAAGTGCAGCGCAAGATTAACGCTTCATCATGAGCAGAGGGTATTTACTTACGAAAAGCGGTTGATCACCTCGCACATTGGTTTCTTAATCCCATTTACCCGCCCACTTTTACACGAGAATACGTAATTTCATCAACCCCCCCACCAACCCCCCCCCCCCCCCCTTTCAAAAAAAGGCAACCTCGCATTGGGAAACTGCCGAGCATTTCTGGAAATGCCAGATATTTTCGTCTGGTTTGAGGGCTTCCAATCAGGTTTTGAACGCATCTAATGAGCGAAATTTTCCCCTATGATACTAATCTGAAATGGAATGTGTCTTTTCCCCGCTCTATCTTGATTAATGAATGACCAGGTTGACCTACCTACCACTATACATACACAATGCAGAGGTCGAGTTAAGTCCTTGGAGGAACGGATTGACATATTCATTGTGTAACCAGGCCGTCAGACCAAATCCTTTCCGAATACGAGTACTCCGCGATCCGCTTTTCCGTCCTCCTCGTCTTGTTCATCTTTTTCTTCGTCTTCTTCAGGTCCTTCCTCTTGATCATCAAGCAATTTGCATGACTTCTAACCACGTGAACCGCCAATGCAGGATGGATCATCATGCTTGCTTGCTTGACGCTTCTCAATTCTCAATTTTCAAATCTCAACTTGCTCACAAGCAGCGCCTCTGACGGCCGCCGGAAAACCAAGGGCCCGCCGCAGCCACACTCTCACGCGAAAACTGAGACGGAGGACGCGGGCAAGTTTGCATGTCTTCGGAGATTTTTCAGGGATGCCGCTTCTCACGGCTAGCTGCCTCTTCTTCATCATCATGGTTTCAGTTGCTCGGAGATTCTGTGACAGTTGAGACGTGTGCCGGCGACTCGCAAAGCAAGGAAGACACTTTTTCTGACACATTTTGGTGGTTGTGGTCATTTTGGAAAAGGATGTTTACTCCATGTTAAAGTGTACAATGGTGGCTACGGAACATGTTTTTAGACAACGGTAAGTCTGTCACCACCTACTTGTTATGGACGAAGCGGTAAGGAAGCACATTTTAGATCACATCTCTTTGCTCAAAGAGAAGTGGAAGATGCCGGCAAAGAGAACACTTGAAAGAAGGGATCAACTTGAAACTTTCGGGTCAAAAACTTGAGAGAGCTCTCTCCACATAAAAGATTATGAACTGAGGACAGTCCGGGTCAGAGTATCCTCATCAATCGGTGCGTTCACATTCATTCCACGGAAAAGAAATCGAATTCCCTGTAACAAAAGGATAGTTTTCCATCGGGTGAGAAGACTGGCAATTTCCACGAACATCGAGAATCATGGAATATCTCTCACAATCAAAGGATTTCGAGCGCCGCTTGCAACATCTTGAGACGACGTTCGCCAAGACTTCCCAGTCAAGTCATGAGGGGGCGTTGTCTTTCCCTCCCACGGGTCCAGGCAAGAATTTAGCCAGATTCGGGACGGATAAACTTGAGAAATCCGATTCTTGCAGTGCCTTCTCAGACCGGAAACATTTCTGTCGACAAAAGGTTGAGTGTGGCCACGAACAAATCCCCATGCCCTAAATGTCATGCCAGCTTTTGATGCCTTGGCCACAGAAAGCCAGAATTCCATTAGAATTTGTTTTTTCACAATCCTTTAGAGTAAAAGCAGAGAGAACAATTCGTTTTTTAAGCCAAGGAATGTCTCGAGTGTCAGTTTTTGTTCGACATTTGAGCATCAACCTTTTGTGAAGCACATCTTGGCGTGGTCCAACACGATTCTCGCATGTTCAGATTTTTTTCATCCCTCGACCAGATTTCCAAGATAACCCTCGACACCTCGTCACTAGAAAATAGTGGACGAAGTCAATCAGGCATTCATGCGAACTTTAGATTCCCAAGCACTCGGAAGGAATTACTGGCATGCCATAACTGGGATGGGGAGGGGTGGACCCTAATCGGAAAACCAAAGCTATCCCCTCGAACGCCTCTCGTGCCTGAGATGATAGACCCGAAAAAGATGAGGCTGAACTTGGGGGATAGCTTTGTCAACTTATTTGCATGCTAGTCATTTGCACCCAGTTGCAAGTCCGATGGCGGAGATTCAAATGTGATGATCCATCCCGATCTGTTTCCAAGGTGCACCTCCACCTCCACCATGAGCAGTTTGGACGCTTCAGAGATACATCCAAGATCCCGCCTCCAAACTTATAGCTCACGAGATACACAGGGTGACTAAGATGAAGGAAGCGCTTTGCCAGCAGTAATCGTCTGTATGCAGTATGCACATAATTGCTTAATTCAATCTTTGCATGGTTTAACATCAAAAAGCAAATTGTACCTAGTAGTACCGTATGTAAATTTGGCCTTACTATCTTGTTCACCCTGCATTTGCCTGGTTAAGATATCGTGGATGAGGATGAGGACGAGGAAGAAGAGGAAGATGTGGCAGCAGCCTTCATCGAGGCGAAATTGAAGTCGAATGAATCGCAGACCGATACTATCGACCTCTTGGCCAAAATGGCCTCATGGCGGTTCAATGATCAACGATGTGAACTCCCACGTCGTTCCACCATGACTTCGCTCAAAGAGAGAGAGGAACCCGACAAAGAAATCGAAAGTCGAGGTTCCAGTTTACATGAACGCGCTAGTCTGGGCAAAGGAGACACTCCGGCGAAAAAGGGGGTGTTCCGTGGGCGTTGGTGCGCTCCTAGGAAACCCAAGAGAGAGGGCTCTCCATTACTAATGAAGCGATCAAAAAGTCGTGGAGTAAGTTTAGGTGTGGCTTGTAACTCAATCATGTTTAAAGGGTATTCTTCAGCGCGTGTGCCGCCATTATTTTCCGAGTTCTGAAAAAAAACAATTGCATGATATTTCCATGTCAAATATCACGATGACGCGCTTTGATTTTTGTTCATGGTGTGTAGTAATTGGTGTCAGAAGGATTGCCCGTTGAGCCCCCGAGAGGCATGAAATTCCGCTCATTCCACAAATTATCAATGAGAATGAATGCGCTCGCAGTCTGCGGCAAACATAATTTTTCAACAGGCACCGGGTTTTGTAGAAGCCATGCATGTACCATCAGCACTAGTACCACGACCACTTCTACCATCAGCCTCACTACCAGCACTTTTACAGTTTACTGCTACTTCTACCCCCACCACTGCCATCACTACAACTACCACCACCACCTGCGGCAGGCAGGCAGGCTTGAAAGTTGTTGCACAAGATAATGGGTGAAAATCACCAGCTCAGCATCATTAGCGGTCTCTCGAGCAAAATCCCACTTAATTTTCTTTCCCATTCTCTTTCAGGTTAAGCCCTCTGGAAGTCTCACCTCTGTTTTGAAGCCCTCTTTATTAGAACAAACCCAGACCTCGTGTTCGTCTTCACCTTCGTCATCTTTCAAGTTCCGCTCGGTGGATAGTTCACCGAATTTACTTCGGAAGATGGAGACTCGACTCCGTCGGGGTGGGAGTGGTGGGGTGGGCAGCGCGGGCAGTGGAGGCGGGTGCGGGAGTGTCGGCGATGGAGGAGGAGGACCAAGAGGAGGAAGCTACCCCTCACACATTCTCGGGGAAGGGGTTCAGGGCTCTAATCGAGTTATGAAAGACCGATCAGCCGTGGCGAGTCGATCCGAGTTGTTTGAGCTGATTGATCGTTTACAATCTTCTCGACTTGATGACCAACGATGCTGCATGCCTCCCCTGCCTGCCAATGGCGTGGGTTCCGACGGTCATATGTTACTGGCAGGTCAATTTAAGGGCCCCACGGAGAATGGGAGCCGAAATCCAACGTCCAAGATCCTGTTGAGTGAAATCCTCAAACAACCACCACCCTACCCCATGGTGGTTTTGCCCAAATCAGGAGGTTACTGGGTTGATCCACCCTCACAAGCTGAGGCATTCGCCCGGGCCACCTCGGCTTTGTCTGCTCCTTCAGGGGATATCTATGCTCGGGTCACGCCCAAAGTGGATGTCGTGTTCGAGACAGACGAGACAGCACGTAACTATCGGGCCCATTTCCTTGGCTACGAACACTATAATTTTTGTGCCATCGACGATAATTTCGGCCCAGTGGTCATCTCGCTCAAGACTTACAGTGATGGCGTCAGCGCTGGCTCAGCCGAGACCAACGTCGACTCTTGCGTGACGAAGACGGTGAGAAACAATCATCCCGACAATGCTCGAAATGGCACTCACACCCGGATCATTGTCCGATTAAGCTCGGGCACCACACACCGCTTGCTCTCACACAAGGATTTGCCCAATGACCTGTCTCCGGTGAAATTGGCCCAACACGTTGTTAAGGATCTCACAATCGAGCGACTATCTCCCATCCTGTGCCCTAAGGCATCCGAAGCCCTCGTCAATTACGATGAGCATGTCTTGGTGAATAACTTCAAATTTGGACTCATTTACCAGCGCAGTGGTCAAATCACCGAAGAGGCCATGTTCGAGAATAGGACTCATTCGCCTGCTTTGGATGAGTTCATTGCCTTGATGGGAGACCGAATCAATCTCGCTCAACATAAAGGATATCGGGGTGGTCTCGACACCCAATATGGTCAAACGGGCGACGAATCCCTTTTCGAAGTGTTTCACGGTCGGGAAATTATGTTCCATGTTTCCACCATGCTCCCCTACACGGAAAATGATCTGCAACAGCTTCAAAGGAAGCGTCACATCGGAAATGACATTGTGGCCATCGTATTTCAAGATGGAAACACGCCCTTCACACCCAACATGATCACCTCCCACTTTTTGCATGCCTACATTCTTGTGCAACCTATTGACCCCTGCTCAGCCAATACCAGGTATAAAGTGAGTGTTACTGCCCGAAGCGATGTGCCCTCATTCGGCCCCAACCTCCCCTCTCCACCCATTTTCCCTCGGGGACCGCAACTCAAAGAATTTCTCCTCACTAAGCTCATCAATGCTGAAAATGCATGCTACAGATCCGAGCGATTCTCCTCGCTGCAAAAACGTACCCGTCAAACGCTTTTGACCAACTTGGTGGGTGAGCTCCAACGACAAACAGAGATCTACACATCACCCTTCCCCTACAAAGAGGGATTGTGCAAGGTGCCATTGTTGGACCCCGCCAATAGCTCCAGTTTCATTTCATCTGTCAAGAAAGCTTTAACCAACAGATCCAAAAGTCAGGGCCCTCCAGAGGGACGGTTCATGAAAATCACTCGGGGAAAGTCGTCAACCTCGATTCCAAATTCCGAGTTCTCACATGGAGTGGAGCTCCTGTCCTCCACCATGGCCAGCTCATCCTCGTCCAGGACATCTTTTCCTGGGTCTGTATGCTCCGCCACAATTGCCAGTTTACCGGGAAACACAAGGCTACCCGTAAAGATTCCAATTTTGCCTGGACACTCCGGTGACTCGGGGCATGGGGACAGTGACAATAGCATTAGCTCTGGTAGTCCCGCATTACCAAGCAGTGTCAATGGAACCGTTGATCGGAGTCGAAGTATGGAGAGGTTGACGGCAGGCCATTTGCGGCACAAGCACCATCATCACCATCACCACCATTGCGACGATTCAGATGAATCCTCGCTCAGCTCGTCAATAGACCCTATGGATAGCGGGTACAAGCGCTTGTCGGCCTCAAATTCTCCACCCTCAATATCTCGAGGTCGATCTGTTTCCCCGCGACCAAACAACAATCGGCACCACGCCGTTCCTTCTTCATCCTCCTCACCCCATGACCACCAATCCTCCGCCTCAGCCTCTTACTTCCAAGGTGAGGTGTTTATCAATGGCAATGGCAGACCTCACTTCAACCACGAACATGCTCCCCATACCACCATCATCTCCATGCATGCTCCGGATACACCCACCAATTATGAGATTGATCCCAATTGTCAAAGTGTGGTTTCGGGCCCTGTCACCATGATTACCCTGGAGGGCGACGCTGTGGCTGGGCAACTTGAAAAACTCCAAGAAGAGATATCCAAGCTCAGAATGGACAAACTGGAGCTTCTCCGTCAGAATGTTTCTAGTCAACACGAAGTCCGGCGACTTCGCGAACGGGAGCTGCAACTTCAAGCCGACTTGAACACGGCCAGTCGTGAGATCAACCGCCTCCGAGATGGAATGAAGCGATCCCCGAACAGAACCCTCCCCACCACCCCGTGCCCGTCCTCGTCCTCGTCACCTCCCTCGATCACGGCCTCAATCCACCACTCCCCCATTTCGC
Organism: Tigriopus californicus; assembly: GCF_007210705.1. Taxonomy (NCBI): domain Eukaryota; kingdom Metazoa; phylum Arthropoda; class Copepoda; order Harpacticoida; family Harpacticidae; genus Tigriopus; species Tigriopus californicus. Next base: position 3,773,624 of record NC_081443.1, read on the forward strand.
CCACCAACACGTCACGGATTATCAAAAGAAGAATGTGATGCGCTGTTATCAGGTCGTTGTTTTACTTTCAAACCAGGATCTAGTCAAAAAGCCCCGTCGTCTCTTCTGCCTTTGTGGCCATTATCCATGATTGAATGAATGAAAGAATGATGTGAGATATGAATTTGTTATCGTGTGCCCAAGCTGAGACGGTTAAATGATGTTCAATTCCAGTCAATAAATAATACAACGAAAGAAAACCATTGTTCTTCTGCCCCTCTGGTTGATTAAGCATTGGAGATCATCAAGGTTACATTTGGGGGTCTGCAAAAAAAGGCTTCGACTCCCGCTGTTGTTGAATTTAAATCGTGGCGTAAATCAATTTTTCTTCGTCTTCATTTCAACTACTTCAACCTCCATGGGTGTTTTGCACCCCGTGGGTTGGCAAGTCTGACAGACTTGACTTGAAAGGGATTCCAGATTTCCTTTCGAGACGCTTTTGGAAGCAACACAATTCCAGTTGAGCGAAACTTCATCGATCGGGTTTTTTGAAGTGAATGTACAGTAGTAGTCGATCAAATCAGCGTGGAAAACTCATTCATAAGCAGAGCTGTTAGTTGTCTGTCTGGTCGAGCTTTTAACCTGCAAATGATTGTGTTCAGCTCTGCTCCAATGTACTCTACTATATTGACTCTTCCTTCTCTGCCGAATAGCGGTGGATGGCTGTGCAAGAATCTTGACGATTCCAGAATGCATGCATAAGGCACCCCAGGAATTTGCATTTCATTCATTGTGGAAGATGTCATGTGTGTAGATCAATTGATAACCTCTTTGAAGCTCTGCTGCCATGACTTCATTCCATCTAACCAAAGAGGCGCGAGCTGAAGAAAAAAGGTTGGCAAAACCACTTGGAGGCCATCTCGCATTCAATTGTCCATAAGAAACTTATTAGGACATGCTGTCCGCTCGTTCGTAAATAGTCTTACTCGTAACTGGCACTCTTGTAAGTGCATTAAAGCGCTCAGTTGGCTCTATTTGTCAATTCATTCATAGTACTCAGATCTAGTAGGGGTTTCGTTCGATCCAAGTGCAACGGGAAGTCCTTGAGAACAAATGATCGCTCAGGACTTTTGCCTGAGTATGTGTGTGTGTGTGTACGTGCACATGATCCATAAAAGATGCTCATGAGGTTGAAACATCCCAATAAATTGTTAATGCTCCCACAAATCACGGCTCAAACACTCGGATTTGGCATTCACAGTCCTGCGTCACCTTGGATTCTTTCGCTGATGGTGAAAGAGGATTCCGTCTGACCTTTTAATTTCGATCAACTAATGACTGAATTTGCCCCCGACAAGAAGAGAGCACCAGGGGGAAACTCGATCTAATTCTAGGCTAGCGCCCATTTTTCCGAGGGAGGAGCAATACCACTTCAATTTTGACGTAGCTAGTACGTATCTGCCTTCAATATCGTTCAGGAGGTGGATCCTTCCTCTGGGTGCTTCCTATTTGTACGAACTTGTACCCGGCACTATCAACATGACCCTGGAGTTCATGAGCCTCTTCTGTTTGTCTTGGGCTCAAGCTGAGTGCAATCAATAAGCATCTACGAAGAAAACAATCCGACGGTCTTAAAGACGTTATCATTTTTCTCCCCAACTTCAAAATCGCTGTCTTCGCCATGAACGTGAAGAAACGAGATCAATCTCTAGGGCAGATATCTACAGTATAGTTACTCCACTCCCCATGTTCGGGGAGTAAAGTGATGCCACCGCAAGCGTGATATGTCTTGGTGGGAAAGAAATGGAAGTCTCTTGCTTAATGATGATCTTTTGTCACCTCGAAGTCCTGATAGTTTTGGGGCGGGTAACATGGCATCCAGGGCACGACCAATGTCGACGATTCGGCTTCATGTGTGATCCAACCCCAAAGCAAACACTTAAGCGACGACAACGAGTCCTTGGCCAAGGCAAAATATGATGGATGCGGTGTAGGTAAGAGGAGGAGAAGGTAACCACAAGACTCGTGTAACTGGAACAGGAAAAAAACCATGCTGGATTGAATGGGTACGTTGAGATTGATATGTATGGAGAACATGATTTACCTATTGCACGGGTAAGTGACCTTCATTGTCACTAATTCTTAACGTGGTCTGGGATTCGGTTCATTGTCTCTCGAGATATTGCAAGAGAGCTTGACATTTCTGGACTTAATATGCAGTTGATTAAGTTCTATAGAAGTTCAGTGAGGCTGAACCCTGGACAAGGGAACTTTGTACCTGTTTTAAGACCATGTGAAAGGAACCTGGGCAGAATCAAATGCAGACAGACGCTTGGGGGGTACTTTTTCTTTCTTTGGGGCAGGCCATGATATCAAACCAAAAGACTGAGTGGCCGGTCCTTAAGAACATCCTTTAATAGAGTGAGTCTAATCATTCATAATGGTGAGATTGCTCTCAAGGACTTGATGCCCACATTCTGCAACGCATACCGTAGAGCATAAATCCTGTTTCGATTTTTCTTTGCCGCTCTCATTCGCAAAGGATTATCTTCGAACACCTCCTCCTCCTCCTTCTCCTTCTCCTCAACCTTGTCCTCTTCCAATAGTAGAACCTACCGTATGTACGTACGTACAGAAGTAGTAGATACAGACGATCGAGATTAAGCCCACTTGGGCGCAGCTCCGGTTTTTATTTATCTAATGGCTAATACACATCCTGTGTACCATAATTCAAGTAAAACTCCGAAACTAATTTCCCCAGCCAACTTCGAGCTCGGGGGGGCTCTTTGGGTTGTTAGATGCGCCAAAGAGTGAGCCCACGCTTTTGATGGCACCGGGATATCCTTAACACCGCTAGATCACTATCATTCAAATGAGCCCCACACAAACGCATGCAAGGTCTCACTCATCACCTTGATTTTCGGAATTAAATATGCAGATTTCTTCATTGCAGCACGTTTGGTTTTCTCTTTCACGGGAAATCATGCCAGATTATCAATCGACGCCATTTTTCGTTAGCGCAAAATCTTCATTCGCACTAAGCTAGCCGGAACAAAGGAGGGGAAAAGTCGACTAGCAAGCAGACACGAGTACTGCCATCGAGTGGGGGTGATAATAGCCAATAACGCGATCGGAAAGACACGTGTGAGTGGACTACTATTCTGGAGGAAAACTTGTTCAAAGTGATTAAAATTGGCATGAGCATCCATGCAAGGCAAAATGACGACTGTCTTTATTAGTTTCCTCATCATCACCGTCATCTCATGTGGAAAGGAACTTCAGCTGTTCTACTTTAGATTTAAAGAGGCGCAGCACATGATTCGATTTCCTTCATCACCAACTCCATACGTAGACACACGTACTGATGGGATAATTCGGACTTCAAGTGTGACCAAATGGCATGAGTCCGGCTCAAGCACGCAATCCACAATTTCTTTCCAAGAACTGATTCACTTTTTTTTCCAACATCAAGCCAAGAATTGGCAGAACTTTGGCTTCACGAGCGTCATTTCGTGCACATGAATGTCGTATTAAACATAAGAGATGACATGCCGGGTGGGTGACTGAATATAACCATGCCCATTATGTTTTATGCATGGCGGTGAACCAATAAATTCCTACCAACATAAACTCTGCCGATTGCATACGCTGTATGGCAGCTGTTGGTCCGAATCCAAGTGTTTCCAACACCTCTCCAGTTTCAGTACGTATATTCTGTGCAATGTACAGTGCTATGTGACAGGATGAAGAGGAGCATGATTACCTACCTCAGTGTGTCCGCAACCGAGTTATTAAAAGGATATTATGGTCCGCGTTGAAAGTTCGAGCCACCTGTACGTATAAAGCATACGCCAAATATGTGAGTGAGTGAGTGAGTGAGTGAGTGTGTTGGTTTCGATCAACCTTTTCGAACCTCGAACCTCTTCTGTCAGCCATTCCTTTCCCGAACAATAATTATAAGGATTCATTGTGTCTCTGAATTGCTCGTGCGAGAATGGATTATCATTGACATTCGACTCATCCTTAACGATTGCCTCTTGTTTCCTTTTGAGAACCAGTCAACCAGCCACACGGAGGTCCCCGAGGATTGAAACACGGGGTTTTGTTGCAGGCTCAGACAAGTGGAACATCCTCAACCATAGAGACACGAGGAAATGTGGCTGATTTTTTTGCCCCTTTGAAGGGCTTCAAGCTGTATTGGTTTTAAATTTCAAAAGGCAGAGGCTCCATAAAACAAAGCTCGAGAGAAATTGTAGTCATTGCTCAAACCATAAAACGAAGTAAGTGTAGTACAGGGTGAACGGGATAAAGTGTTACAAACAAAAGCATCTATTGCCGCTATGAAAATTGCTCTAGATACACCAGATTCTGGATTTAGGCTCTTCGATGAACTCCCTTTCAGTGTAAAAAAGATTAGTCAAATTGGTCGCTCTTGACAAAAAATATGCACAGAAAACACTCACTGTCAGCCTCACCGCTGGCACGCACTGTACTGTCCCTAGAAATGACTTGCTGACCTTTGCTTCCGTACGTCGAAAGCTGTTGTTCAAAAAATTTTGCAATGGTTTCAATGCAAGCCAATACCGTCGGCAATTGGGGCACCAAATTTGAAAGTAAATGGTTCAACCATATTGTCACTTTTGTCAAAGCAAATTCTGTAACACCTTATAAAATCCACCCTGTAGGGGTGGTAGTAGGGATGGTAGTAGTGATAGAAGTAATCGAAAGAGGAGGAGGAGGAGGAGGAGAAGAAGCGGAATGGATGCGGGTGCATGTCGCCAATGTCAGTGGTTCACCACTCCCCTCCTACTTCTCCCCCCCCCTCCTCCTCGTCCTCCTCCTCCTCGACGGAGGCCAATAACAAAACCTGGCCTGACTAATGTCTGATGATTTTTATTTGACGTTCAACCATTCCATCTTCTTCCTCGAAACAAGCCTTGAGGAAAAGTTGGTGATGACGTGAGGGAGATAAAGATGTCACGAATTAGTAGATTTCTCTCCATTGAACCTCCCAGACAACGCGCTGTGTGGGTATTCTAGCCTAGCTTGTGTTTCAGCATTGGGGTAGAGTAAGTGCATAGAGTACGCAGTGTACTTATGTACGTACGTACATAACTACAAGTATGCTAGTAGTGCTAGTAGACGTCCAGGACCGTTGTGCCTTGATTGTGGTTAACTGGTCGGGGGGACTCGTCTCAGTCAGTTGTGTGATAAGTAAATGGGATCTCGAGGGTTTCTTTCCCCACTTGAGTGTACCGTAGAATGGGTGATTTCATCGTCTCCTTCGTAGTCTTCTTGTCTCATGGCATTGGATGTCATTTTTCTTTCAGTGCGTCGACGGCTTGGTCGTCTTGGTCGTTGTGGTCGTCTTGGTAGTCCTTGTCTCTCGTACTCGTCGTCGTCGTCCGGTTCACTTGATAGGAGATTGGAAGATCTGCTGGTTGGTGTCGTTTTCATGGCAAAGACCTTAACAATCAAATTGACTCGAATCATGCAATTTTGACGGGAAATGAGACAGAGCGAACCTTCTGCTCAATAGCGGTTCCGAATGACTATCCACGTTTTTCCACACAGCCTGATGGGGACAACGACTCATTTTATTAGGGGTGAGAAAATACCTGTTAATAAGGAAAAGCAACTTTCTTTCCTCGGATACTGTACATATGATTCAAACATCTGTCTGGGTGAAATTTGGTGATTTTGGTTATTTCCTGGAGTTTTCTCTCATTTCTCGCTGAAGGTCAAACTTTTAGGCTCTGAAAATCAGCAAACGTGGTTAATTATGTCATTATTCGGCATAAATAAGTAGAACTCGGGCAAACGTGAATGACCCTCAAGTTATGGAAATGGGATTCAGGGGGGGTGAAAAAATTCTTATACTTGTATATGTCAGGCAGGATATGGTAAGCAAAACTGAGTCTTGGGTAACCAACTACTAGACCCTTTGCCGATCCTTAGTTGTGCTCGTCAAGTTCATTGCCATTGTTTTGAAGGCATAACGTGAAATTGAACAGAGCTCGTCATTGATATAGCCGTGCATACAAGTAGAGAGCAATGGGCAAACAAACAAAAAAAAATGAAGCCAAGAAAATACTTTTTGTGACGAAGGAAACGACATAATGCTATGCACAGTGCAATATTTTGGCCAAAAGGCCGAGTCATTCAAACTGAGATCCCGTAAGTCGAAGCGAGCAATTTGGACAAGGTAATGAAAGGTTTGCTGCCAAACATGCAGGTTTCAATTTTCACAATTGATCTCTTCCCATGTCCTCAATGAATGTCACCTTCGTTCGTCCCAATAGTCATCGCTTTGTCAACTAATTCATGAAGAAGGAGCCAACGCATCATTCATGACGATAAAGTAATCGGGAAGGTTGAGGGAGATTTTTGGTCGTTCTTGAAATTTGTCGTAGCACATTTATACATGTACGCACATACCCAGGTACGCATTTCGTACGCAAGTAGGACGCATGTCGCTTGGTTGGCTGGGTTTTTTTTTCAAACGTCGCCTTCAAATTTCGAGATGACACAATGCCCAGTAGGATACTGTTCGCTCTCTATGTATGTACCGTATGTATGAATGTATGTATATGTAGACTTCACCATCGACCTTGTCGATCCGAATACAGTTTTCTTTTGGAAAATCCTCATTCATGAAGTCTCAGGAAATGAATGTCTATCCAAATCAGCCAAATCATGTTCTATGCTATCAAACTTCCCCCCATTTCTCATTTGAAACTCGAGCCAATGGCAGGCAGTTACAAAAACTTATTTTGAAACCCCCTAATGGATCGATCTTGAATTGGAATATTGACAAAGATTGCATAGAGACACTGTGCGAGTACCTAATACAATACGTAGTGTAGTAGATACGAGAACAAATTGTAACAATAACTAACGGAAGGATGAGGAGGAAGGATTCACAGCTAACGAGAAGGCACGTGAAGAAGGAAGAGCTGCTTTGTTGAAAGAACGTGCCTTTGATTAGTTGAGTGCTCAAGGTCCCGGTGGAAATGTGGCAAAACTGCCAAAAAATATCAAACGAGAGAGAAAGACAGGGCCGTGCTCTTTTTCCTGCATGAAACTGCACGCTAATGTCGTCGCAAAAAAGCCGACATGTGTGAGACAGTAAAAGAGAGACAGAGAGGGAGAGAGAGAGAGAGAGATGTGCTCACAACTAGAACAGATGAGTGAGTTAACAGGCCTATGATGGGCTTGTAGGTGTAGAGGACTGGTGGTAGTCGTAGTACATGGTTCGGTGCTAGGCCACATCATGCTCCATAGGTCGGGATGTGGTAAAGAAATAATCGATGCTTGTGAAAGACTGTCTCTCGTCTTCATTTTTTTCCCTTTTAGAGCCACAGTCGCGGTTATTTTTAGGGGTAAAAATGGGCCGACCTTGGGCTAATTTTGACACGTTCAGGCACTTTGCATTTGTAACACGAGCAACGTGCCGCAACCTGTAATCAGCATGTTCTCATCATTCGAAATATGACTCCAAGATTCAGTCAGTCTCCGTGGTAATGCTCAAAAACATGATGCGTGATACTCGGGCTTTTACCTCGACGTGTCAGAGCGACAGACAAACCGAGTTTTCTTAAGCGATTCAACTGGCAAAAAATGCTGCCATTCAAGAAGATCGTGTCAGATACGCATAAACAATGTGGCCTTTTCTGTGCCTGATGTTCAAATCCGATCAAAGGTAATAACATCTCACGTGGGTTCTGTTATCCAAACAGACCGCCAAAACAGCTGGACAACCATTTGGTTCTTGGTGTCGCTGTCTGGATGGGCGAAGGCAAAAAAGCGTGAGAATGGAGCCACTGAATGATTTCCGAATGTGCGACATATTTCCATGGCCACTTTCTGGGGCAAAATTTATGCCCATTGTGAGGCTTTCAGGGAGGAGGGGTTAATGGAATGGAGGTGGCTCTCAACTTTCACCATTGGCAAACTACTTGCTCGATCATGTTAACCACATTTTCTGGGATATGTTCATCTTTCTACGAGGGAATTGAGGAGTACTGTATGCATCTCAATGACTCCTAAGCACTACCCGTACTCGCTTTTAACCCGAATGAGCTCTAGTAAATCGGGGCCTAACTGGGCTACACTCAATCTTTAGGCATTTCTCATTTCGTATTACAGATTCTAGACTCTCCACAATTTGAAGTTCGAAAAAGTCAGAATGTGGCGAAAACATAACGATGTCTTAAGCATGCTTTTAAATTCCTAATTTTTTTCCTCCGAGTCCGAGTGTGGCTGGTTGATGAGGGTTGTTCAGAGTAACGCTCGCCAAATTGCTTTGGTCGATGAGCTAGAGTTTTGAGTGGAAAACTCATTTTCTAACCATGCATATATTAGGGATTAATGAACGAGAGGTTAAATGATGCGAGACGTGGTCCGTCAAGGTATAATTAGTTGGATTAATAACCACATCTTGCCGTGCTCTCTCCTAGCAATGATTTAAGATGACCGAACTTTCTCATGCAATGCATGCAATACATTAAGCATCACCTACCAACCTCAGGCTATGATCAACAGAAAAACGCAAAACGAACTTCTATTGACGAAAAAGGATATTGTCTGTGCTCATACGCAGTCAGAAGGTTACCCTCACATACCGTGCATGGCTGGGATTTGCACCTTTCCATATGGGGACGATATTCTCATTCACCACAAAGAAGTCGGCATCTTTTCCATGGGGTCAAAGTTCCTGTCCAATCCTTCTGACGCATGAACAAAAAAGGAACAGCATTTGCCCAATGATGTCAACGAGGGGAGTGCCAACTCAAAGAGGACACTGGGCAATTACTTTAACTTGTCATCACGTTCTGAGTGGGTTTTGAAATGGATTCAAGTAGGTGACAAATCACAAATATATTAACGGGTTATATATTATGACTGTTTTTCAGTGGTTGAAAAAAAAAGAGTTTGAACGAACATTTGTTTTCCCAAAAGTTTTCTCCTCGGCGACTATGACCATCTGCGCTCTCAATGTTAAAGCATCATATTTGTAGATAAACTTTATCATGGGAGAACTATATCGAATGAGAAAAACAATGACGGTATGTGTTTCGTGAAAAATAATTGAAAAGGAATTTTCTCTAATCCTGCCAAGGTTATCTAAATCAAGCCCTTGTAACCTTGACTTTCAAACACAAGATAGTCCAATACAAGTTTTGACCAAAAGAAAGAAGGTCCACCTAGAATTGTTGAATTTTAATCAATACTTCCTAAGAATGTTTAAAAATATTTCCCTTTCAAGCCATAATCTAGGCAATCTCGTTTTAAGTGACATACCTATCGTACCAAGGAAAATTCTTCGTATTCAAAAGAGCACACGACCAAAATGTTCGTGAGTAGAAGTGCCTGGATTACCTTTAAATCAACTCATTGCTCTTTTAATGGATGGACTGATGTCGTCCCCGACGCAAATGAAGCTGAATCAAAGGCGCCGTATTTATTTGAACTCATTATATAAAAATATATACACGTACAACTGTAACTTATGGTGAGTGGGATCGGGATAAACGCAAGCTTTCAGAGAGCCCGGTCGTAAAACGAGATTAAGTGCCGTTAAATTGTTTGCATTTCTACAGGGAATATAGAGAGTCTTAGGTTTGGCTCAGATTAAGGAAAACGAAATACGTACGTGGCTCTATTACGACATCCTGTCCAATCTTGCAGAATTTTAAGAACCGATTTGAATTACATGGTTGTACGATTACCCACGAACTTCTAGAAATATGGACTGTGAACGAGCTTCCGCCAAATCGGGCTGCTCTTGGTCATAGCAACACTGAGTCATTTTTCGAATTAAAGCAATAAAATAAGAAACGTAGATCACCTCAATTAAAGGCAGGCCATTTTAATGTTATTTACTTGTTAAGTGGTTCGTTTCAAAGTTTGAAATAAAGTGAACAGTTTAGGATAAGAAATTTTTGCCTCCATTCTCTGTCTACATCTCTAGAAGTCCGTGGATTACCAGATGGTGGCTGTTGGCCATATACGTATACGCATTATTTGTGGAGGTATATATACACAGAGAAAAATAGAAAAATTTGTATCGATGACTAGAATATAACTGTGGTAATGTCTTGGGCTTATCCCAATGGGAAATGCTTTTCTGTTTTTTTAGACTTCACTTCAAAGATGTATTGCTCCAGAAGCTCCAATTGATGCAAGGCAACGGTAGATTTTGAGGAGAGGTTGACAATCGCTGAGAGTCGCTTGATGTAATGAAAACATATCTTTGATAACAAAATAGTGCCTTGTCTAAATAGGCAAATATTTTCAATAAGACAAACATGCGGATGAATAGTCAACCTCTATTGGGGTTTATTTTCTAGAAGTGGTTCCCATGAAATGCATTGACAAAAGTGGATCTTCATTGGATTACAACCAATCAAAGGTTGATTGCAGTTGTTAGATGGAGCAGATGAGCGTTTCTGTCACAAAGCAAATTCTCTTTTCATTTCCTTTTTTTCTTTTTTGAAAAGAAAGTTTCTTTTACAAATTGGAAGAATTGGTCTTTCCACGATGCAATCTTCATACAACTTTGAAACAAAAGTGCCTTTCGAAAAGAGTCCCTAGATGGAAAACGGGTCGAGTTTACCCATTCATATAATCAGGACTTTGTTTTAAACGAGAAATATAGCATAATAAATTCGTTCAAGGCCAGTTTGGTTGTGTTTAATCGGTTTTTTTTTTGAATAAACCATTTTGTATTTCTTTCAATGCCAACACCCAGAAGCAACTACGAAGATAGGAGGCATGGATCCCTGGAAATGTCCTTTGATCACGGAAGTGACACATCGCACACTCAACATCACGCTCAAAAATTTGAAGGGTCCAATCTGACTGGCTGGTTTATTATGATTATTCCTGGATCCTGGGTAATCTGAGCGTATCTATGTGTAGAGTAAATGTGCTGTTTAAGTCTGCTGTGAGTCAAGCGTCAATCAGAAATTCAATTTGCTAGAATGATATCCATCTTTGGAAGTCATCCCCAGAAACAAGCGCCGCTTAGCAATGCCAAAGTAATCATGGAAACCAGTCGCAATTGGAGCAAATCTAAGCCCACTCATTATAGAGCAATACACTGACAAGATTGAACAAAATGCTACTATAGCTTCATCAAGTTGACATTTGAGGGCAAAAATCTAGACTGACAATGAAAGGCCAATTGGACCAAGTCAGTAAATTGACTCAAAACTATGTATGCCATCCATCAAGGATTCCAAATAATTGACGTGAGCAGTTCTTCTTTTTCTTTCAGTGGGTGTGAATGAGGATGGCCATGGGATTAACCTTTTGAGTTGAAAATTGTTTTGCATTCTGATTGGGCCGTCTTTGAAGGCCTTACGCTTGATCCAATGACAACTTAATCGCCAAATGAAATGTGCCAAGACATCCAACTGACATTTCACTAGACCCATTTCCAAAAATAATAGAATAAATCAACACTATCAAACAGGATTCCACCCATTGGCACCAAACTTGAAAAAAATCTTGGATGACCCACATTAGCTTCAGCAGTACGTAGACCACTACATATATGAACGCGACAAATCTGGTCTTTTCTCTTGTCTGCTCATTTACAACCGATTTTTTTTTTCTGAGCCCGGAATTTTCAATTGATAAATATCATACCATATAAATAAGATCTTTCATTGAGATGTTTCAAGAAATGAAGGGCGCACGTTCTGAGTGCAAATGTGGAGACCCGAATTTGCCATCGCAACCGATGGAGAACAGCTCGTCTTGAACTAATAATTCTGCTTCTAATGATGATGATTGAGTTGGTGCAAGAAGTAAGCGAGAGACGTCCGTAGACATGTCAGAAGACGAAATAGAAGACGCCAGACCTTGATTCTCCACACCAAACTCATATGAGTTTGATTGAAATACTCCTCCTCGACAGTTCCACACTCACTACATACATATACGAATGTTCGTAGTGCTAGCTAGCACGGGTGAGGTTCGTAGATTCGTAGATGGATAGATAGAGGAATGGATGGATAGATGGGTCGATGGATAGATACAATACAATGCAGTAGCAAAATAAACGTGCCTTGGGAGTCTCCCACCTTTGGCTACTGCTCGTATTATGCAATCTCCTTCTATTCCGATAAACTAAGAGAAAGAAATTCTGGGATAGCGGTGGCCTCCTAATGAGAATTGGATTTCATTTTCCTTCTTGGGTCATCGGAAGCTCATCAATCGACATTTGGAAGGAGACTCCAATTGTTATTCTCTGCTTCTGCCTCCTCCAACTAACTTGGTCCCATTGGGCACAACCATGGCTCGATTCGTCGTCGATAAGGCATCATAAATTGAGATCGCGGTTGACCTATGTGGGGTTAAAGATTGAAATGCCACCACACAGCTAGACAAGGGGCTTGAGATACCTATGTAAAAATAATTAGACGGAAACAAATGAGTTTGATATGTCATGTGGAAACCGACCTACCCAGTGCCCAGTGCCCAGTGCCCAGTGCGAGTCCAGGCACACTAACAGACGATCAAGGGCGATTTGATCAAAGAAAAGACCATTTAATGCCCTTTTCTAAAACATTTAAATCGACGGGTGGGACAAAGGGAAGCGGACCAATGAGGCGAGAGAACCCAAAAGTGAAGCCGTTGTATGACTTTGAGGCAAGGCAGCTAGCTATCTAAAAGGTATGCCGAGTTCAGCAATTAAGAGGCTGTGTATGCATAGATCTATAAGTCAAAGCGAGAGGCATTCCACCACCACTACATGTGATTGGTTTTCTTCCAACCGAAATTTATGAGCCAAATTCCCCCAAAGCCGCATTTCTGTCGGGGGAATTGCTCCGTCGATTATTACTCGAACGTACGCACATACGAGACGTACGAGTAGGTCCTTACGTAGTAGCGAGTTCCAACCGTTCAAAACACACCCGAAGGAGATGAAGATTCTCCTATCAGGCCCGGCCATCGCTACCGCAACCCTCGAACTTAATGGATTCCTCAGCTCAATATTCATAAAGCCTTTTTGCGCTTATTATTACCCTCTTAACCTGTTACCTTGACATTTGTCAGAAATCATATTCGTATTTGGCACTCCTTCATTTTGTTTACCAACACACTCCCTAATCCCTTTTTTTGTCTCCCGGGGTGATTGAAATACTTAAACTAGTAGTGCTAAAAGCAAGAGTTCTCGAGGAGCGCTTTGAGGTTACCCCAAGGAAAGTTGGGCAATCGAGAATATCAATGAGCCTGATGCCTCCAATTATGTGTCATTTGACTAAATGATCCCAGATCGATGTGGTATGAACGGGCTGTTGAGTACAGAACAATTACTCAAACTATGAAATCAAACCGCCTCGTTCCGATCTTGAGCGAAGATGCACATGAAGCCCGCCAATGGTCCTTTCGTTCTTTCTTTCTTTCGTTCTTTCGTTCGTGTGTGCCCTCCAGATCTTCGTCGATCACCAACCATCTCCTCCAGTGCAAAAGGCATCATTGCGCATGTTTTCTTTCTATTCCGAGTTCGCGGGCTATTCGCCTGGAGACTCGGGCAGCCTTGAATATTGGTTTCCTATGGATTATTCATAAATCACCACTCCTCCCCGACAGAAAGGCAAATGAGCCTGCAAAAAGCTTGGGTACTCCAACTCATCGTCGCAGTAATCATAATAGTAATAATGGTCATGATAACCCTCTTCGGGCTGTGTCTTCTCTAGCAAGGTTTGATAATGAATCCGAAATTGCTGCATTAAATGCCAACAGGGATTTCCAGGCCTCCTGTCATCCAAGTGATTGAACCGATGAATTTCCCCCCGAAAACTCGTGCTTCTCCAACACCAAACCAAACAAATCCATACCATTATCGAGCGAGTGGAAACCCCAGCTCAAATAAATCATAGGTTCGCCTCAAATGTCAAAGAATTGTCGAGAGTCGTGCGGAATATTGATTGCCCGAGCTTCTTGTGGCTTCTTGAAACGAGATGAAGACGACGTGGCGATGATAATGGTGGCGGTGATGATGATGGTCCTCCCGGGGTCCCCTCTCTCTGGAAGCTCTTCCGGAATGAACTTAAGGGTAGCAGTAAAAAAATCAAAACCCAATCTGCCCTCTTAAGTGTTTACACGCGTATTTGTAAACAACTCATTTCCATGGAGAAACTGGTTAAGACCGAAATCCGTGTTTGATGCCAAGCCAGAAGCCTGTCGCAAGATTGGGTTGCTTTAGAGTAAATTGTAAATTCAACTTCCTGGAAAAAGGAAAGCTGAGCTCCGCCAAGACCTAATTCCATTCAAAGATGAAGCCGGGGAACCAATTTGAGGCCACACGTTCATTGCACGCTGTGCGTACGTACATAGGTACGTATGTACATATTTCTACGGACGCATTTGTACACCAATGAGGTTGCTCCACTATTTCAAATGGGTTTAACCCATATGTCACGAAGCCATCGTAAAAATTGACAACTTCTTTTTTTGGGTGCCTTGCATCAACGCCACCAGCCAAAATCCTGGTGCTCGGAATCCTTGTCCATGACTCCATCAAAGACACGGAAAGTGACACGGGGATTTCAGAACAAGAATGGTTGAGAACAGCCTTGACTTATGCGTCTTTCCATGTCAAGAATCGGTGACACGTGCAAAAAATAATTGAGAACACAGATACCAAATCAGTTGTTACGAAACTGGATGATGCGGTTTCGAGTCGTTCACATCCACATCACGCACGGAACAATAAACGAGTAAATAGAGTAGCACCTTCAATCAATCAGTGTGGCAAAACTCTCACATACACGTTCACACATGCATTGGTAACGGCAAATGATTCTATGGATGAGTTGGAAGGTCATAGGGCATAGGAATATCATTTCACTTCGTCATCAATAGCTCCGAGAATAGAGGGAGCTTCATTACTGCGATTACGATATCAAAAAGTTGCCAAAGACCCAAGCAATCATTTAGTTATTCCAGACCAAATGCAGTTCATTAATTGTCATGTAATGGGAATCTCGATGACGATTGACACCCGACGAGGCGTCAATTTTTACCTAGTCATCCTCAGAACTTGAATCTGACGCTACTGAATACTGAACTTGTAACCCTCAAAGGATGTTGTCCTAACCTCCGAGGTGCATACAAAATGAGAAGCTTTTGGGGGGATGTTAGTGCTGGCTCTAAATGCATTGAAAAAAAGAACCTTAAGAACACGGCCGTGACAACGTGGACGAGAGGGTTAATAAGTTTGGATGAGTATGCAAAATGGTGGGAAAAATTCTGGCGTTGGGGCGAAGATGCAAACTCAGTGCAATCACGAAATTGAACTGTTTTGGTGGCTCGAAGGTTCTAATCTAGATGTGACTTGGGCGCCAATCTGCTTAGTATTCAGTGATGAGCTTGTGACCTTGCACTTGATTTCCTCGCCCCCAGTGATTTGGATGGACACATTGGAATACGTTTAAGAAACTGCTTTTCCCCCGGCGTTTTTTTCAACTTTTGCTTGTGTTTGAAGGAAATTTGGCTAAAACAAAATCAGATGTGTATAAGAGCTTTTATTGCTATTACATGAGAATTGCTTGATTTCTTAGTGCTACCCAACATATCATATGAAAGTTAAAAGATTGTTTATCATTCTGCTATACTTCAATGATACAAGAAACAAATCATGTTTAGTATTCTCACGTCCAGATTTGTTTTGACCAATATGCACCGTAAATCGATGTGCTTTGATTTCGGACCTGCTGTTAGGGTATGTGGTACCAAGTTCATTGAGGAAGTGAACTCTTCGCAGAAATATCTATTCTGAAGCGGTGTTGATGAATTGGAGATGAGAGGCTCGCTATCGGATGGATTGTAGATCGTGTGAAAAGGCTGCGATCCATTCGCGTGAGGAATTTAAGGCCTGCGGGGAAATTACTCGAAATTAGGGCGATTATTATTCAGTCACCATCGTTCTTCTTCGTCTTCTTCTTGTCCGTGGTGTGTCAGATGGTTTGCCGCCTTTGCCCAAAGACGAAGAAGACGAGGTCCTAGCTTGGTATGTGCGTTGTATTGGCATCGCTGAGATGAATTCCCGAGCCAATGAGCGAGAACGAATCATGGACTTTACGTAGCGCTTTCTGCTAGAGCGGAACACACCGTGCCATGTTTGCCGATGTTCATCATCACAATCATCACTGACGAAAAAGTTGGATGGATGAGCCTAGGAAAAGAAGTCAATCAGTGCGAGTAGATCCTCGGGAAGATGGTTACGTGTTGGGTGTTTTTCCACTCAGTGGATGTCCGATGAAGTGAGATATGGGATTGGCTGACCTTAAAGTTTTTGATGTGGGCACGTGATATAATCTTCTTCGGGCAATGGGATTCAATATTCCACTCGGATATAATTGCTGTGCAAGTTAACTACTCATGACTTGCATGAAGTTCCGGATCGATGAAATGACTAACTCCTCAATAATGCTCTAATTCACACAGGCTCGAGCAAGTGGGATTAGAAATGTGTCAATGACTAGGCTCATGGGTATCGATCCCATTGGAGCCAAATGGGACTCATTTTCTTTGATTGCCTTTTAAGATTGTCCTTGGAATGCAAATAGCAAAAAAATCAAGGTTTCTGAATCCAATCTGCCATAAAAGTGAGGCGGGTGGTGATTTTTTCTTAGGCGGTGCTCAAGTTTCGATTTTAGATTAGACGCGCTTGATAAGAATCTTAATTTCTTCTAATATGCATTGAAAACAAATAAAATGTTGGTTCTGATAAGGGTTGGAACGATTCATTTACAACCATGAGCCGACGCCCAGACTCCAACAGGTATTGTTTTTGTTGTTCTTGTTGTTCTTGCTGAGTATGTAATGTGTGCACACTAGTCTGAAGAATCTCAACCAATCCGGCCGACTAAGGTGCTCATTAAACCCCATTCTATGTCGTAACCCAACTTCCTGATTCCATTCTTGAATTTTCAATATCAGCCATTTTTGCAAAAACGAATTCACGCATCATGGCTCCAGATTCTCAAAGGTTCGGATGTTAACCCATCAAATGATGTATTAGCGTTGCCGTGTTATAGGCGTAGTTGTCGGCCAAATTCGAGCTCAAAAGTAGCCAAATGAAGACCATAATACTGAAGTACCGATAGAAGCATATTGGAGGCCATTATCAGCGACTATTTTTAATCTTTATCATGTAGCTAGTGCGTAATTATGTGATTATGGCTTATAAATGAGATTAAGATTTGGAGTCAAAGGACAAAGACATAATCTAATTCCCAAAAAGCCATCGATGACGATGAAATGTCAGAGGTTTTTCATATTTTCCTACCAATTGAGTTTCAAAATTAGCCACCTTTGAAGATTTTGGTCTCTGCAGAAGCCACCTGGCTACGCTATGTTGGATAGCATGGTCAAAAATATATGCTCGTCTTTCTCATTTTTCAAAACCAAAGGCTTTGTGAGGAGGATTGGGTAATAAAACTTAAAATCAAATATCACTGTCATGACGGCTCCAGTCTACTCTCTGACTAAAAGGAGAAAGGAACGAATAGCTATTAATGAAATTAAGTGTTTACTAATATTCATCAAAAGTAAGTTAGTTTATTGTCATAGAAAGATTATGGCTCAACCCTTGAGGGAAGCAATTGGGAATGGCAGGTTTGTTCCATAGTATTATTTGAGATATATCTTATCATGATTGATTAGCGCCTGAACAGTTTTATGAGTAAGGTATTAAGCTGAAATGGATACATTATGACATTCTGAATAGGAACTAGCCGTCTCAATCTCACAAATGGCCCTTTAAGGTCAAGAGTCTCTTTTGCATTTGCATCTCGGACAAGGGCAAATGGGGAAATGGAAGACCCGTCAAGTTTGTTGCCATTCCTTGGTCAAATCAGATTTTTGAAGTTAGCTCAGAATTGGGCACACGCCTTAATTCTTGGTACTTCAAATAGCATCAACAACAAACCGACTCCTTGCTTGCATTAGTAAACATAAGACAACAGGAGGATGGGGTACACATTATCAGTTTGCCTTCACTTTAAAGGGAGTGTAGAATTTCCCTCCATCTAGTAATTCAAAAATCATGATCAGTAAACAAGTGGCTAAATGGGTTCCAGAATATTTCTAGGTGCCTCTCCTGGCTTATGTCGGATGAAGCCATGTTTTGAGCACCTGTTGCATGTTAGATGCCTCGTGCTCATTCCTCATCCTCTTCCTCCGTACTTGATCTTCTTTGATTTACCAAGGATAATATCAGGGTGACCACTACGAATTGAGTTCCGTTAGCAATTTCTCAAAATATGTTCCACTTACCGTAGGATCCAAGCACTCATGATAGTTATTAAAGTACGTTCGAATCACAAAAATAATTTGTTAAGAAGATAATTGCCCTTCAGGCTTTTGAGGGATCCTGAAGACACAGTTTTGGGCTTATTCGGAATGAGTCTCCCACCTACATGGCAAAAAATGATCCTCATATGCTGACTTGGAGTCCCGCTAATCCACGAGTACATACTAAACACGCACGCATTTACTCAACAGACCAGTTTCAAGAACACCAATAATGCAAAATTTGAAAATCACGATTATCCATGTGCTAGATTTTTATTAAGACTTACCACCTTTCTTAGATCTTCATTCGCTTTTTTAGTAATTCATTTGAACTACACTCTTTTAATGATGGCTCAGTATAAGGATTTGGATTTTTAATCACTGAAAAATATTACTTGCGAGAGACTCATTCTGTGAGATATCTTATAAAAGTTCCTCTTCAAATTAAGCAAATAGTAATCTTCTCTTCTGAAGGTTGTGTTTGAGACCTCATCAAGGGTAGTCGATCTCTCATCAGACGATCTATAACCAAAAGCTGTTTACCTAATGTGTTTTGTAGAGAACTATCTAAGAATCTGCCTGCCTCGCTTATCTCCATTCATTTATCTCTTAATGAAGCTCAACTTTATGAAATTGGAACCTATCAGACAAGATGGATGGTACCCAATAAAAAGCCAAATCTCTCTCAGTCTTTTTAAACACGGAACTCGAAAGAATGAATATGGGAGAACGTTAACGCATGCGATGGTCTTTTTTATTGGTAGCTCAATTCCAGAAATCAATTGTTCCCACACCATTGATCGAATGGTTATGCTTATCTGAAAGGACTACTACTTCACTAATTTTTTCCGTCTCTGAACATGAATAACGACATGAGGGACTAGATCGTGCACCCCGCATTCACCAAAACCATTTTTACAACAGTGAACCAGGTTTGCTAAACTGGCTCAATAATAGATACCATCAAATGATAACCCTCAAAGTCTACTTTCGTCTCCGATTTTTCAAACGATATTTCATTCCTTTTAGATTTTCAGGCACAGTCCAAGAATCTTAGCCAACAGAAATTAGAAGCATTGCTGACGTACATCTGGCAACACTAAAATGACATCAATAAAGTGAGGTTAGCATCCCTAATCATTTGATCTCTTGACAAGACATTCATTCCCCATGATGACAGAGTGCTCCCCTAAAAAAAAGAACCTGGATGGCAGTTTACGACTGATCATAAAACAAGTGAATTCTTCTGGTTCCGCTTGAAAATTCTCAGGAATAGAGGGTTCTAAGCCCAGGGAGAGAAGAATGTGGAACCATCTTTATTCTGCTTGGCAGATGCGTCTGAAATTGGATTTGAAGAAGATGCAAACAGTTCGAACAAATGATCCTCAAACGAGACAACGAGATGTAGGGCGAATGATGCTTCCAAAATGTTTATGGTGTTGCAGTTAAGGCTATGTTCCAATGCCTTAGCTTCCTCGTTTCCAAAAATATTTCCAGTAAATTGTTAGGATTAGGAAATGTGCATACAGTAGGCAGGATATACTTTGAACGTCTCAGCTCAATTTGACATTGAACACAAAAGATTCTATTTCAATAGTGTTTAATTCTTCAAAGGAATGTAACACAACCATCAAGGAAGCAGATGAGGCATCTTATCCTGGGGGCGAACCCGAACAAATCAAATTAAACGACGAGAAGGTGTTGCTTTTGTCTTTCTTTCGTTGGAGCATGTGTGATGGTAGATTGCGTTGGCCCTCAGACCCTATATTTTGATTCTATCCTTGATAGAGAGCCAAGTGCTTCAAGATATATTTGGACATGCAACGCGATACATTTTCTTGACTCGCATCTTAATGCGCCCCAATTCTTGGCAATCATTCCAGTCGTTCAGCGCCATGAACAGGAAGGTGGAGAGCGGCCTTCCAGTCCAGCCTCTGCAGAGTACTGAAGGCATACTACACAACGTAGTCCGTGACTGAGTCCACGGGCTGGTACACATCAAAAAACCGAATCAACGTGTGTTCATAATGCACATTTCCACAAGTGTCTTTTTGAGAGAACGTGGTACATCTGTGAGATGTATCTGTGTGCGTGAGTGTGTGTG
>NC_081443.1:3794030-3825746 GCF_007210705.1 Tigriopus californicus
GGGGGAGCATTCAATCTCAAGAAAATTATGGTCAAACATGCATGTGATAGGGATGGGAAAGATTTATTGGCATTTAAAATGACTTTGCAATCCATTCAGGGTTCCCCTGCTCGCCATCAAACCTCGCTTGGATCGTGGTTGGGTCATTGACATGTGGTCTCAAACTCTTCACAAAACAGACGTGTCAATAAAAAAAGGCTTATTTGAATGCGTGTGTCGTGACCTCCAACGGACACATACAGTACACCCACCATAGACATGGTTCAGCCTGCTTGTTTGCCACCCAAGAACACGCCTGTTCTCATTTAATTCCACCGCTGTTTTTCCGCAGACGAACGGGTAAACTTGAACTGGTTAATGGCGGCAACTCTGTTTTAGAGTCTATCGCAAATCTTAATTTCTTCGAACGCCTCCGAAATTGGGTACTTCCAGCGGTACTTGGGTGGGTCTCTGCCTCACATTAAAACTCACTGTTATTGGTGTGTTCATTTCAGCTGAGTTTGTTGCTAAATTATAATACAAGAACTACAGAGAGGTCAACGGGTAAAACAATCTTCCCATAGCCTAGTCTTCTTGCAACAGGCAAGCATTGCCTTGAACGTCTTTTTTATTCGTTTTGAGCAAGCCTATGATGCTGCCGTCTCATTCTTCCAAGTTAAACCATCCAAGTGTCAAAAGCATTGGCATTACGACCCGACTCAAGTGCCTTTGATCAATATGCCATTCCTATGATCTTTAGAAACATTGTCGAGACGTTTTTTTCAAGCGAATAAGCCAGTCGTTTGATGACTTGGAGATCACGCCCTTGACCGTCATCACGATTGAGGGGCCAAGTTCAATCTCGCACCATGGCATTCCCAAACCAATGTGGAGTAGTGTGCCAAAAGAAAGACACAACCGAATAACAAAGGAGGATTTTCTGAAAGAGTGTGCTCGTTTCCAGCTTTTGGGAGTACGGTGCACTTGGCTACATCCGATTTCATGCACCCGCGATACCGAGCGGGTCCGACTTACTGCGGCCAGGTCGGCATTGCCACCCGCGCAATTTCAGAGCACGTGCCAAAACTGAGAGAAGAGAATAAAACTATTTTTATAATTCCCCTTGGGGTGATGAATTGGACAAGGTTGATAAATAGAGGACATGGGCCAAAAACTACATCATGCCTTATGATATGCATACCTACAGCAGTTCCCAAATTCTAGTCGTCATGAAATCCATTTCGACTTCCAATCAATATAAGTTTCCATCATGTACAAAAAGAGGCTATTGATCACCTTGAATGTGGTTAAAAGAGGAGCACAATACAAAACTTTCCGGCACTAAAACTTAAGAAAAAACTAGTAAGATTCTTAAGATGATAAATCACGAGATTTTGGGCTTGAAGCAGATGATCCAAGGTACACGATTATGTATCATCATGGTGTTCGCCTCACGTAATGTGCCATATTCTTTGATTAAGGAGGACATGGTCATCATGAAAATGAACCATGAAACTTGGCGTCTCATTCATGGCATCCGCCCAAAAATATGGTCAATAATGAATTTGTTCGTACGCTCATGTACGCCCATCGAGGAAGGACAGAGTGCCAAAATGGCTAAATAAGTAAACATCGACAACAGAGCATGGGCGTTTAATTTTTAAGAGCAGATCTATTTCTCCGAGGTGAAGAGTGCAAGACGGGATAATTAACTTGAGAAGATGAAGAAGCATCTCGAACGTGCAAAAGCCAGACATTTAATTTGAATCCGAGCGAGCCCATTTCAAGCACAACAACGAACGAGCGGCCCCGAGGCTAATGCAATAGAAGACGAGGCCGCCAGGTTCTCGCCGTTATTGGTTAGAGTACAATATTGGTGGTGGTGGTCTACATTTTGCGTAGCCATGCCATAAACCAAACACTATTCATTATGGACACCAAAGCTTTATGGGTTATTCCGAAGATGTTTTCGGGGTAAGGTTTTAACGATGCCCACTCACTCTAGCCCATTTGGATGAGCCTACGTAAAGTCCATTTTCGAAATACTTGTGGCAACGAGGAAACACGCCACAAGATCCCGAAACAACTATTATCTTGGAGGGCCAATCTGATCCGAAGGTTTCGCTCTAAATAAAAAGATATACCATCTCTACAGTACGGATACGAGTTTATATACTATGTACACACATGTTGAACAGTATGCACAACCACCCTTCAATCAGCTCGTGGATCTCAAGTGATTTGCCTCGATTTCAGCCCCGCCGAGTTGGTCGGAATTTGACGTTTGTTGCGAATTCGTAGTCGCACCCTGCAGAGGCCTCCACCCAAAGCAGTAAGGAAACAGGAGGAGGAGTTCCTAAGAAACTTGAAGGGTTGGAGGTGAGTACTGAGTAGGGCTCGGTGGATGAGGATGGAGGAACTCCTTAATCTGGTTTCAAGTGCTCCAGCCATAAAAGGACAAAACTTTGCGACCAGCTCAACTTCAGTGCAAGAATGTGAGGGTGATTAGCTCGATCTCATCTCGAAGTATGTACTAGATCCTCTCAGAGGTTGTCGTCATGACTAGTATCTGGTGAGTGCCATGTTCAGTCGCTGAGTAAAAGGGCACGCTTTGCTCAACTATTGTTAATCGACCGCAGTCGTGATAATGATTGGGTGGAACCCTTTTTCCAAACAGCCCTGAATATGTAAAGACCCGGTGTGCCGAAAATTTTAAAACGAAAACAGCGTGGACTGTCCGTTAGTAGAGAAATTTCTGCAGTTCACGGATACTTGCCTGGCTCATTTAATTGTATTTTCAATATACCTGACTTGATCAAATTCAATTTGTTCGTACCTGGACGGGTCGAAGGACTTTTCCTGCTTATTTTTCCTCTGGCAAAACTTTTGACACCCCCTAACAAATGGTCAGTTCATAGATTAAAACCAATTACCTGGTCTAGCAAGGCATTTGTCCTGATCATCTCTAAATGCGACTTTTAAGACCTGTGAGACTCTGAGAAAACTAATGACAATCTGTGGTGACCGATCAGTGGTTGGGCCCTTCCTGGGTCTCTTTCGTGTTTCGGGCACTGTTTTGATGCCCGCTTTGAAGTTCTCATCTCTCAGGATTCGCCGAGACTTCCAGGGTTAAAGACCACATTTGGCATCGCTCTCCCTGCCATTTGTTTGGTCCTTGTGCCTCTCTGCATATTGTAGTCTCTGTTTCTTTCTGGTGGTTCATTTTCTTGCACACTCGTTTTAACTGGCGTAACTGACATATGTAAGAATGAAGGGCGGGCCACTTGTTCCCTGGTTTTGCATATCGATAATAAGCAGAACGAATTGTAAGATACAACCAGGACCTTTTCCAACGCACGAGGATTCTTTGCTTCGGACCATCACCATTTGTCAGTTTTGTGTAGGAAGTCGTTAACCAAGATATTAAATCGGCCGCTTGAACTTGAACTTGGTGGTTTATGGTATTGAAATGCTAGCCAGCTAGCTACTTACAACTCGTGTAGCCACTGCTGTTCTTCGAGGTCTTCGTTCAATTTTACATACTAGTTTATGATGATCTTTTCTTAAGCTACTATATGTACGACATGCCAACGACCTCACAGCTTACCAATCCGGCTTGATTTTCGAAGTGAATTAACATACAATCAACTAAACAAAAACCACTTTATACCTCAGAGATACTCAGAGAGACAGAAAGTTCATTATGTCATATGTGTAACATGTCCAAAAATGTATGATCAATTACTTGACCCCTACAAAGCCTGTGCACAAATCATTACTTTATACTTCACGTCTCACATAAAGTTGGACGGCAAAATCCGAAAGAGTTGATTTAAAATCGTCAGCACTGGATCCGGTGGACTTTGGGATCTGGTCCATTCTCAGGTCAATGGTAAGAACGAGGTATGTAACAAGTGTGGCCCATCTTACTTGTTGTTTTTTTCACGAGTTGCGACATTCTGTCAGCTTAAAAAGAACACCTTTGGCATGTTGAAGGCTATTGTTGTGCCAAAGGAGGGTATATTGACTATTAGGTACTTGCCCCGGTGAAATTGCATACATGGCTAACTTTTTGGCAAAAAGATTTCAAGGCAATGTGGGATGTGGAAGCAAGCCATTGAACTCACACCATGTTTTTGGGGTTACATGATTCCTTTATATAATTTTATGCGGACTTATTAACCGTAACTGGGAATGTGGTCCCCATTAATAAGGGCTAAATCTGGACAGTAGGTTTTGAGTCTAAGTCATCTGTGGAGATTTTTTTGCCTTGTTAACAATGTCCCTCAGACCGCCCGGCTACACTGGTTCCATATTACATTTCCATTTGAGCATTACGGAAAAGGCTAAATATTATTGCTAACTTCAATGTGTGCCATTGTTGTTGAACTTTTAATGCTGACTTTATGTTTCTGTTTTTCCCACCGTTACTCTGTTATTCATTGCATTCCCGTTGGAAGCTTATAAAAAGTACTCTCTTTGGGAAATGGGATGAACATTCCAAGATTCACACACCTTTCATCAGACCTAGTTCAAAAACATGACTCATCTTAAAAATAATAGGAGCACACACATTAAGCCATTTTTGCTTTGCTCAACTGATCAAGATTTCAAATGCCTCGAGGACAAAGAAAGATAATTTGCAGGCCAGGACTGTCACAAGATAGCGAGACACAGAAAGAAAAACTCCCTGTGTGTGTGTGTGTGCGTGTGTGTGCAATGTGTGTTTGATAACAATTAATCATGGAGAAAATGCCCTTCAATGACCCGTTACCTCTACGTAATACATCCTCTGCGCATTGGAGGGGCTTAGATAAGGATTTGCGTGCGGGGTGGATAGTGATTCTGTTATGCTTATCCTTTGAACCAATCTTCGGTTCGATGCATGTACTCTATCTTGGGCAGGGAGAGTGTAGTGTACCAACCGAGAATGAGACCGAGAGGATGGATGCCCGTCCCTGACTGGAAATGGGGGTCGATCGCCAATCGAAATGTCTGTTCGGTCATCTCAGATTTGTTTACCCTCCATTTGTCATCGGAAAGGTTCTTCTCACCGATCTGATTGGACCCTCTTGATTGCTCCGAAGAGGGCCTTGGAACAGATAGAGTCGGATAGAGGGATGTCATTGTTGTCGGACGATATTGTTTCATGTCTTGCTAGCTGCTAGTGTCGTGATTGACGATCGGATAAAGAGTCCCTTTTTGCCATCCCAAAATGGCGCAGTCGATCTCGCTGATTTGAATCTAACCTCGCAGGGCGAAATAAGTTTTGACATCTTGAGGCGTTGCTGTAAATGTTAGGAAACTTTTTACACACACTTGAAACAACTTTCACTCCTCTTTATTGGCGCTATTTCAATCCACTTGGGTCGGCGGCGAGTTCGAGGATAGCCTCGGAAGTCGTTCCAGTAGTCGGACACACATCCTGCACACAATTGGCGTCTTAGTTTCTCTTGCAAACATTTGAGGAAATAAGTGGCCGCAATATCGATTTGCTGGAAGAAGTACTTATCATTCCCGAACTCGTGGCTGCAATGCCCAAATTCCAAGGCCAGATCTGACCGACCAAACCTGCAATAAACGAGAGTTAAGTGAGAGATTGGACAATTGGACAATTGGACAACTTTCGATTTCGGGTGACACAAAGCGCCATTATTCATGAATCGAATCACTTACCACGCCTCGTTCTCCTTCCGAAACGTTTCAATCACTTTCTGGGTGTGGATCTCCATTTCTTGTTTGTCATCTTGAGACTCAGGATGGAGATTTGCTACCGTCCACAGCCAGCCCAAACGAGTCATCAGACAAATCAATTCGCCTTGGCATTGGATATGTGCCGGCATGAAATCGTGGAGGAAAACGGGCCGAAGGACCTCGTGACAAAGACAATCCAATGATTTAGATTGGCCATTTTCCACTTGGCTCGTTAATGTCATCAACCAAAGAATGCCAGTCCCAAAGCCAACACCAACAATGGCCGATCGATTTCGGGAAAGGGCTCGAGTCCGCGCCAACATTACTGTCAGAGTATTCCAAGACGAGTGATTTGACTGAACGACACTTTTTGGAATCTGATCGTGACCCGCGTGCGTCGGAACAGATGCACGTGCACCTAATGTCAATCATGTTGAGTGGGGAAACCTAATCCAAACCTCTTGGGAAAACTTGTTTTGGCCCAGGAACATCTCGTTGCTGATGGTGGATGTCCGTTGATCTGACGATGCTTATCCCGGTTGGGTGTCATCAACGAGGTTATTTCTAGCGCGTTGTGAATACTCTTTGGTTTGGCTCGATATATGCCAGAGGCTTTGCTAAAATATGCTAGGAGGAGAAATAGTAACGCCGTGATTGGTTTTGGTTTCAAGGATTTCCTCAGTAAAGGACTCAATTAAGGGAGATATGAAATCTGGTCATCGCCTTAATCAAGGAAAACATGACGGCTGGAAGTTTGGTTGACAGCCAGCTTCAAAAAAGAAGAGGGGAACCCGTGCCATATTTGTTCATGGGAAACATGTAGGAGATGTTTGGTGTCGAACCAAACATCTTTACCACGATCCCTGACTAGAACTCCATCTTTCCCCATGAAACCGACTGTATTTGATTGGGCCCAATAATTCCCGTGGCATTTTGATGAGCAACTCCGATCATCCCTCACCTTGGTGCCTCAACTAAGCAAGTTGTTGATGCCAAACAATTGACTTGGAGTTCGACCCTCCAGACGTCAACAATGGACTTGAATGTTTTCCAAGTCAGATTTGAATCTTTGATTCCGGACCCATTTTAGCCAGTTTGCACGGCCGAACTCTATATAAAGAGCATTGTTCTCCAAAGATTGCACGATTTATGGATCCAACACACACTCCTGCACACATTGGCGAAATGTGGTTCATTTGGTGGGTGGCAAATAGACGAGGAAGTGAAGGAAAAGGACGACGACGACGACGACGACGACGACGACGACAAACCACGACCACCAGGACCACTCAAATGGACAGAGATGATAGTGGTGGATGGATGGGTGGATGAATGTATGGATGTTTGGAAGAAACTAAGGGAGGTGGCCTCCATCCAACCACTGAGTTTTTGTGTGTAGCGGCTACCATAGCCAATAGCTCCATCCAAGGAGCGTCGTCATCATCAGTCTTGTCAATGTGCCACATTTCCATTTAGGGCACAAAACACATGAGACATTTAGCACCCACCTCGCCGACAATTGCAAGTATGGTAGGCTCATGGATGGAATGTTGTGGTTTAAATAAGAACAATACGAAGATCATTACAGTTTGGGATTGGTAGTGCGAATTAAAATTAAGCTCAGGGAATTGCACGGACGAGGTTGAATGATAATGATTTATTGACCGATTTTCATAAGAGCAAGTCTTGGTTTGATTAGCTTGTTCTGACATGGGACACCTTTTCCTGTCAGTTCACATTAAAATCTGCCTCATCCAATGCTTCAATCCAAAGTGATTCGTTTTTTATTTCCATGATTCGGCCTGAAATGATAAGCAACATCTTTTTCAATTTTAGCAAACAAAAATGCCCTGGGCATGAAGCACTCGTACGTAAGGAAGTAACGATTTTTTCTGTATGTTGTTTAAAACTTTGTTTAAGCAGAGGCTTGTTCCTTTTAAGCAGTAGGAAAAAAATGTATTTCATCCATGGTTAAAATTTGCCAGGATAAGCCGATGTGCAAGTTTCCAAAGAAATTCCCAAAGAAATAATCGTTGGCAATATCTCTTACCCTACGAGTACCAAGAAACGTTTGCATCCAGTTCAGAAACTGGTTGTCAGATTTTTTCGTCATTTACCTTCTTCATTCGGGCATCAAACCTTTGCCTCTTGACATAATTCCTCCCAAGGGTTGGATTCGATCCTCTCAAGTGTCGCTGAAGGGCTCTTCTCCATTCCAAAAAGTTCCACAAGTCACGAGGATGTCCGTCATATTCTTCTAGCGTATCCACGAAGTTGTGCGGATCTCGAGCGGGGTGCTTAAAATGGGATTGATTAAAATTGGCTGAGCAATGGCGTTGATGGGTTTACAAAGGGTTTGCGCAATTTACCTCGTCCAGGTCGTAATCATAGACAGCAAAACAAGCTTGCATTGCCATAGCAGCCAAAAGTACCAGGATAATCCCACAGGTCTTCATTTTGGATCGAGGTGGACTGAACGACTGAGCCAATTTCCAATCAATCTTCTACTAAAAAGGTTTGGAATCCAATTATGGTTGCCTACATGCTTCAAGAATTGAATCCATGACGAAGACAGGGCATCTCCATTGTGTCCCCAATTCCAAGTCACCGAGGAGAGAACTTACCCAAGGTTTCTATCCGAATGTTCCAAAGAACCACTGATTCGGAAGCCTAATGTGGAACTCAGACCCTGACTATCTTTGATCAGGTTTAAATACGAAAACAAATCAAAGATCTTGGTCATCAAAGCTTGAATGATGGGCTAATTACATGGGTATTCTCGAGCTCTTTTACTTTCTCATGATACGGAGGAAATTCATGACCGCACTGACATACTAGAAAACAGAGCAATTAATCCTTCATTGCTATGCCGTCATCAAGAGGTCAGCTCGATTAAGAGTGGATCAGGATCCTCTATTGTTTTCGAACATGTTGCAATCGGTAGTCAAATTTTAAAGGCTTTCGCAACTCCTATCCTCTAAAGAAGACGGATTGGCGTGCATTCAGTTAATGAAAGGGGATTGAATGGGTTCTAACAGCCAAGCGAAACAGAAACATGCACACAAGCAGGGATTCTCCTCTCTCAAAAACGCAATCAGTAGTCTGCGCTTCAATGTAAAATAAACGATGTTAAATATTCTATTTATATAGTGTATATCTTTGGGGCCAATGGATGCTTGTCTCCTATGCCCCCTGCTGATTTATGAATGTAAATGTCGTCGAGAGGAAAACAAATTACCCTTTGAAATCGAGGAGTGACCCCACCCATTGGCGAGAAGAAATTTCACCTGCTAAATCGATTCATTGTATCTTGAGTGCCAAGTTGTCTGGAGATCTCGGTTTAGATCAATGGTGGAATAATGGGCACTTTCGTGTATTTATTGAGAGTATGGGAGCATCTCACGATCATAAATCATCGTCACAATTGGGGGTGCAATGTAAACCCCTTCAATTATTGACAGCATGACCTGCTTTGAATGTAACCACGTGCTAGTCATCCCCCTCAGATCGTTTCATGCCCATCAATTGAGTTGGAAGTCAAAGTGCGGTTTCCCAATGTCTCAAACAAAGCCCGACGTGTTTTTTTGTATGCCAACGTGCTATCGCTTGTTGAGGAGTTGAATATGGCTTGATACTCATTGACATTGAGATGTTGGATCTTAATCAGTATTCATGATCTCGTAAAATGTCCTAGGTGTGGCACCAATAAATTCTCTGGTTCAAGATAAAAAGATAGAATTATTTATTTGTTTCAAGATCAGATACATCGACAAGAACTCACAGATTCCTATCAGACGAGGGATATTATCATCATTATCAACGTTGTTCAAGGATGCTGTTATGGTTTTCACGTGATGGTGGCTGGTGTTGTTGTTTGCTTATAAATCAAAGGTTTGTCAATTCAAATTTACTTCTCAGGAGGTTGACTAGTGACGAAAATGAAACAAAAAGATGAACAAGTTCAAGAAAGCAAAGAAAGGCCGATTCGTCGGGGGTGTTAAGGCACTCAGAAAGCATAATAATAAGATTGGTGAAGAAAGAGGGGTTCGAGTCCGTCACGAACTGTTTTTGCCTGCGTCATCGCGTTCTTTCAGAGCCACGCGCAATCGCTGAATCTCACGACTAGCTACGGTCAAATCAGTCTGAAGTTGCGATTCCCGATCACGCAACCTCTTCACTTCGCGTTGCGATGCCACGCTTTGACGCAAAAGCTCGAGTTTGTCCACCTTTAATCTGGAAATCTCCTCTTGGAACCGGTCCAATTGGCTTAACGGGGGACCACCGTCTAACGTCACAGTGGTTATGGGCCCAGAGACAATGTTCTGGCAATCTGGGTCAAACTGGATTCCATGATGGGATGGTAGGCCATAACCAGACGAGCCCAAATTGGGAACAGAGACTCTCTTCAGAGGCCGATTGATAAAAGCGGACGATGTCCCTTGGGATTGGGTGTGTTGAAGGCGATGGTGTTCGTGTTGATCCATCTCCATTGAATTTAAAGAGGAGTCATCCGATTCAGAGAGGGTGGGGCCCCCATCGGAACTTGGTACCCGGTTAGGCATGTCCGGGCTGGAAATTGGAGACCCTGTGGTTGGGGACGACCCTCGTCCAGTACTGCCCGTGCCTACACTACCCCGGCCAGAATCTGACTTGCCGCCAAACCCTCGCCGGCCAGACGTATTAAAGGTCTTGTTGGGTAGGAATTTGGAAGGCTCATTCACGCCGATCATACTATTGGTACTTTGTAAGGTGCTTGTACTGTACTGTTGGGAAAGGTTTGACGTCGAGCTCTTGCTCTTGGTCATCTTTGGTAAGGAAGCGTTGGCACTTTCTGTTGGTGCGCCTTGTACTTTCACACCCCGGCTCCCGAATGCCTTCTTCACAGTGTCAAATATTCTGGAAGGTCTACGTTCACCATCGGTCTTGATAATTTCAACGGGTTCCACTCCGATGAAATCCTGCGTCTTCACGGCAAGTTCTTCCTCCAAGTTTGCCAGCAAGGTAGCTCTGGTTCTCTGTTCCAATTTTGAAAACTCATCCGCTTTGAGACAAGCATTTTGTCCATTGATCAGTTTGGTGAGGAGGAACTCTTTTAACTCGGGTCCTTTTCGAAACACAGACGGTGAAGGTAGACTTGGTCCAAAGTAGGGAACGTCGCTCTTGGCGGTCACACTGACTTTATATCGTGTATAGGCTGTGTCGGGGTCAATGGGTTGAACCAAGATGTAGGCGTGAAGAAAATGCGATGTGATCATGTCGGGAGTGAATGGTGTGTTGCCATCTTGAAACACGATGGCGACAATGTCGTTGCCAATGTGGCGTTTGCGCTGAAGTTGTTGGCAGTCGTTTTCAGTAAAAGGGAGCATGGTCGAAACATGGAACATGATCTCACGTCCATGGAATTCTTCAAAAAGAGATTCTTCTCCAGTCTGACCAAACTGTGTGTCAAGGCCCCCACGATATCCCTTATGATCCGCCAGTGAGATTTTCTGTCCCAGTATTGACATGAACTCGTCAAAGGCCGTGGAATGCTGTCGGTTGCCAAAAAGGGCCTCCTCTGTAATTTGACCCAGCTTTTGGTAGATCAGCCCAAATTTGAAAGAGTTGTCAAGGACATGTTCGTCATAATTCACGATAAGTTCGGACGATTTCCTACACAAAACAGGACTAAGTCTGTCTAGGGCCAACTGAGGAACCAACAATTGTGCCACTTTGACTGGTGACAAGTTATTGTCCAGGGCTGAGTCAGGAATGAGCTTGTGGATGGTCCCCGAGTTCAGCCTCAAAATGATCCGTGTGTGCACTTCATTTTCTCCGTTCTCATCCTGCTCCTGATCGGTATAGGTTTTTAGTGAGAGCACAATAGGCCCCAGATTATCGTCAATGCCATGAAAGTTGTAATGCTCATAACCCAAGAAATGAGCTCGATAGCAACGAGCCGTTTCGTCCATTTCAAACTTGGTCTTGAAGTTGACTTTGGGCAAAACGGGATTCCCTTCTGCGTCCACCGGAACATCTTGGTCCTGGTCGGGTGGATCGACCCAGAACCCACCGGTTTTCGGTAAGACAATCATGGGATAGGGTTTCGACCCGTCCAGTGTCTCTTGGAGTAAATACTTTGATTGAGGAACTTTGTTGGCTTTAGGTTGTTGGGTAGCAGGTAAACCGTTTTTGACTGCCCCACCCCCGGCTACACCTCCCAGTGTGGCTGGCATAGAACATCGTTGATCATCCAACCTTGACGACTGGAGTCGATCCAAAAGTTCGAAGAGCTCGGCTGATGAACTGAATCCTGGCGAGGTGGAATCCCGGTTTCGATTGGGATCAGTTTCTGGGCCCAAAACACTGGCAGGAGGCAATGACAAAGGTGGCCTTGATGAGTTTAGGCCTCCACTGAAGTGATTGCTGACGTTTGAGGCCACTTTGGCATCCATGGCTGTTCGGCGCGTGGTTGGTGGGCTGATCCAGGCCACGCGACTCCTTTGGGACGCATCCACGTGGTCGCTTGATAAGACCTGCAAAAAATTCGGAGAAGAAACACTTTTATCATCATATTCAGGATATCCAGCTGTTTCTACTCGAGTTATTTCTTGATGTTCTCTTACATGATCGCCATCAACACTTATTCACCCGATTGAATCTCATGTTCAATTGAACAGCACCGAGCTCCGTGTCAAACAAGGATTTGTGTCACAGATGAAATGTGTCTATCTATCACAACTGTTCCAACACTTGATCGATTTTTTTCTCCGCGGTCTTTGAGTGAAGGGAGACCAAATCAGGACTCAGATTTATCAATAAGTAATGAGCTTTCCCCCCTCTTGGTCAACTTAAAAACACCTGTTCTCCTGCCTTTCAAATATTCGCTTTCATACCTTGCGCACATGTGAAGAAAACTGTCAATGTCAAAATATTGGGACCCCAGAGATCTTCACACTCAATTAACGCAATACTGTATTATGAAGAAGATGTTTCTTCTCTCTCTTCAATTGAAGTTTGACATGAACTGATCACACACTTCTTATCAAGTTAATGTTTTCCTTTCATGTTAGTTTGTTTAAGCAATTCTTCTTTTTATGTGGTAATCCACAATTCTACTGTGTATGCACAATGGTCGGATAGAGTCAGACACAGATGGAAACTATCATTCCGATTGAACTCGGAAGACCTTGGGGCTCTATTCACCGCTAAGACCAGCAAGTCATGCGAGGATCTCAATGACCAGACTTGGCCGTTGCAGTCTTTTCCTTCTTCATCCTCGTCTTCTCACTTGACTTCTAATAGCACATCGTAAGCCCGTCATAAAAATTCACGGAATTACTGTAGGTGCACTCAAAAATCTCGAATGGGAAGGCTTGAAATAAGTGAATGTGAGTGAGGACGTCTATGTCTAGGCTCAATATTTCATATTCCTCAGGGGGATGGGCTCATCTTGGAAGTTCAGGAAAATATGAGCGGTCATCTTTTATGGTAACAAAAAATCACCGACACCCACACTTGACCCAACTCATGACGGCATTTTTGGTGGTTCTCAAGAGTGATTTTTTGCGGGGCCGTGTGTGATGCTCACATTAGCATTGAAGCTTTTAAAAGTGAGAGTGAGGAGCCTCTCTATTGACAAAAACCATTGCATAGCGAGCTCATTTATTTTTTTTTCCAACCTTCTTTCGCTTACTTTGGCCTGATCTCGCTTCTTGAAGAACGGTCTACCCGTCGACAGTTGGGTTGACCCCGGGTTCTTGCCATCATCTTCACTTATCTTCTTTAGGTGGTTTTGTCCCGTTTTCCCATGTCCGTGGCACTTTTCATCCGTTTTTGCGTGTTTTTCGCCTTGTTTAGTTAAACTCACACCCAACATCGGCCTCGTTTTTAGCGATTCACTATAAATATCTTCCCACAGAGTTTATCTTTTTGGCGCGTGCATGACGCACCCCATCATAGCAAGCTTATCAATGCCTCGGATGTGGTGAGGGCAGATGATCATGTAATCTCTCGAAGAGTGTTCGAGCTGGATTATTGACGTTCACTAATCATTAGACAAGGACTGTCAACAAATCAATCAGCGATCTGCTGAGAAAGTGAAGGATTTGATTTCGATTCCACACACTCCTGTGTTTCTCCGCTGAGGACTGATCTGCTAAGACATGCATGACAAAAGTACCCTCATTCGAGGAGCTGAAACACTTGTGGCTTACGCTCTTCCCTTCTTTTTTGAAAGGCAAGCGCAGATGATAGAAAATCATAAAACTCGGTAATAAAAAACTGAGGCAGCGAGCGACACGATATGTTGCACAGAGACAAACCAAATATGTTGCACAATTATGATTCAAAATAACAAATCACCGACTACTACCTAAGCGACTTCATTCATCGATTTAGCGATCAATCGATGGCCCTTGTTCGGCACCAATGCAAATCGCAAAGCCGGATTTAGGGATATCCTTGGGCTGTGACAAGGGCCTATTCGATTGAGCTTGGCTTGCCAATGGATAAACCTAGTGCTGACCAATGGCCCTGATTGGGTTGGTTATGTGCTGACCTAATCAAGATCCAATGAAATAGTGCCAGCACCCTGCAGTAATTGCTTCAACAACCATCTGACGATAAATCACCTCGTCGACCTGAGAATGCAGGTGCAAACTGCACAAAAGGCAAGTCAGATAGAAAAAAAGTCAAGCTCAATTTTAGTTATTTTTAACCAAAGATCCCTTGGAATGCTTGATTTATGGTAGAACTCAGGGAGGCTTTGATGAAGAGCCTCCCTAAAATGTAAACATGGTGCCCATTCGAGATTGGGTGTTAGACCCAGATTAGCTACGGATTATCTCGCTCAACTGAAATGGTCAGGTTCTTTGGGGCATTGGATGTCATAGCTTGGAGGTATAGATTCAATTGTTTGAAATAAAATACAAGTGGATCGATAAAGAGTAGTTCATCAACCGGGCGCCAATCAAAATCCAACACCACCAGGGTTACACCTCGTGAAGTACCCTGTAGTCTGGCTTTGAAAGTACACCCCCAGGGCAGCAATTTGCAACCATTCTTCGATGGTGGGTGTGGCATAGAGAGTGGCAAGAAACGCCACTTCAAATCATCAGGAGCTAAGGGTACAACAGCGGTAGTTGAAGGGCCATTTTGAGCGCAATAAAAGCGACCTGTCACCTTTTCGCACCATCGGCATTCAACACCTTCCAGATCATGTGAGGAGAACATTCGGGGGCTAATCCTGGCAGCCTCCTACTTCAACAATTGCCAATCGACAGGTGTTTTATCGGTGTCATGAAAGTCGATTGGATAGCTCCCATATTTGGACACGGCCCAAGCAAAAAGCGACAAACCTTTGTTTCAGTCCTCCAAGATACCTTTTTCAGCCTATGAATGTTTCAAAGAAAACATTTTTTTTTTGTCGTTTGTACGAGGATGTGTTTCAATAATAGTTCAAACAGACTCTTGAATTGGACGACTGATCAAGAATGAG
Organism: Tigriopus californicus; assembly: GCF_007210705.1. Classification (NCBI taxonomy): domain Eukaryota; kingdom Metazoa; phylum Arthropoda; class Copepoda; order Harpacticoida; family Harpacticidae; genus Tigriopus; species Tigriopus californicus. The sequence continues at coordinate 3,809,182 of NC_081443.1, forward strand.
ACTCAGAAATTGCTGGAACCATTTGGCACTCTCTATGTTTTGCAAACATATTCCATAGCTAAGCGTTGCCAAGTATGATTGCGTCAGGTTCGTCTGGGTGTAAAACTTGATGTGGTACGTTATGCGTTACAGTGTGTATGACAAAACATGAATCATTGTCCTCTGAAACGGTTGAATGACATAATCCAATTCGATGCGCTGTCTATCGCAAATACGATTAAATCATCAATAGAACTCACTTGTGTTTCGTGGCCGGATTTTGATATGAGCATTGACGTGGATTTACTACGGCTTTTCTTCCGTTCTGCGGGTTTTACCACAGGAACTTTAACGGGAGAGCTTCTAACGGCCATGTTGCCATTGCAATCCACCTTTGGTACAGATTTGCGCCCAAAACGTGGCGAGATGGTTTTTAGGATGGCCGCATGTGAACGGGCAATGTTCTGGGTCACTTGAAGCGGGTTGAAGTCACGGAGGCCCAGAAAACCTGGCCGTTTCGGTGGATCCTCAACGGGATGTGGAAATCTCATATGAGCTGGCTCAGGAGAAAGCTCGAGTATTTTTGGCAAGGACGTCATTTCAATTTGACGCTTGATTTCGAACGATTGATTCTGAATTGATCTTGTCCAAATGGAGCGAGCAACTGTTTGTTGATCGACTTGCAAAAGGTTCAGAAACTTAACCACAGATCATAAAGCGTGAAAAAAGATTTGCAACCAAATCTGGTTAAATCCGCTGAGGTTTTCCAAATAGTTCTACATGAAAATTGGAATTATCTGGAGCCGTGAATCTAGCCAATGCATGGAGAATAAACACAGATTTCATAATTTGGGGGAAGGAAGGGAGGAAGGGAGGGAGAGGGGAGTGATTTGTATTTTCGACTCTCCGTTTGAGCTTCCACGGGCAATTTCAATTTCATCAAGCTTGGGTTGAAATTCATTGGATAGGCCATTGAGACTGATTTTATGACTAGTTATCAAACTTTGCCAGCTCTAAACCGTGCAAGCAGAAATGTACCGGTTTTCCGTCTAAACTAGAATTACATTTCTTGGTTGAGGGTCTCTCAGAGCCTATAGCAAAATCGGAAATTATGGACTTACTGGAAAAGCAGCACTGGATGACTTACCAATGATTGGTCAAATATGACCATTGAGCTTGGAAACTAGAGATTTCAAATTGCAATTTCTTCATTTTGAGTCTAGGTCAAAACTCACGCAACCTAGTTTTTCACCCGATTTTCACTTGATTGGTTAAAGCCAAGTAAGACTCGTTGCACTTTATCCCTTAAAATAAACAACACAGATGTCAGTGTTCATGATCATACCATGATGAGTCACAATGGAAAATCAACTATTCATTATTTGGTTCTTCTCTCCTTTATTCTGATCTGATCAGTCTTTTTATGTAACAAGGCTAAGTGCATTGCTCTTTAGCAACAATGAACTTTGATGTCGCGATCCATCTTTTGCCACTTTTTTTCAACCGATAAAGTTTGATCTATTGTCACATTGGCTAGCTTGGCTGACTTTCAAATTTCAATGCCTTCCAATCCGATAAAAGTTCGTTCTGTTTTGACCGCCCTCAGTCGAAACAAGAAGAGGATGAGCACATATCCATTCTAGTAACTGGTACTAAGTACACTTCCAGTTGTTCGTCTCATTCAGAGAACATGAATTCTTTTCGGAAAATGAAGCAATCAATCTTTTTCTCAGACTTTCAACTCTTGTGTACTTGTGTGCTTTTGGCTAGCTGGTAGTCGGCCTGCACGGTCGAAACCCTCAATTTTCTCATAAATCCCAAGCAAATAAAGTCAAGAAGAGAAGGAGAAATGCAAATACCTCACCGTGCCAATTGCACCTTCTTGGCGAAGATGAGAACCATGCACTGTGGAAAAAAGTAAGGAGGATCCATCCATATTCAATACATTAACCCACACCTTAATTCAAAGATGGGTATTTTGAAATCAGTTAAAAAAAAAGAACACTTTGTCTCCGTTGTTCCATCTGTCAATCAGAACCATTATCGCTAAGAGCCCATCCGACCGAGCAAAAATATGACAGTGCTGGATTTATTGTCTTTTTCTGCCACTTGTCAAAGAGTTGGGAAATATCTGAATATTTTGTAGCGCATTTGACTCCAGCAGGTGCTGCTTTCACCAAAGGTTCAAATTCTGTACATTTGAATTGGCTCGGTTTCTTTTGCACCTGAACAATATCGGGAGGAGAAGTAATCTTTAATGTAATACTAATCAAGCATTGGATACGTATTACAAAGTGAACCCACAGCCTTAAGAGGTTCGTTTGATCGACTCTTCTCGTAGTTCCCATAGGGAATTCCTCATTTTCTCAGACTGACATGACCTAAATTGATTTTAAATTGTGTTGGGGTTTCCTCTCGTTTTGAGCACCCTGAGAATTGCCCGAAATTTCCAAGCGACAAGATGTCATGAGACGGATTCGCTTGTTGAACTCTCAATATAAGATTGTTAGTGACGTACAAAGATATGCTTGCTAAAGTAACGTTTTGCGAAAATCATCGAACCAGTGTCCAGAGCAAAACCAATAATGTCTCAGGAAAGATTATCTAGCGATTTGCTTTTGCTATTTTATATCTGAAGAGACCAATTTGGTGCGTTTTCCCATCAAATTTGCTCAAAGCTTAGGGTCAATCAGGCGTGCTTTTTCCTCGTACTTGGAAATCGATTACAACATCCCCTTGGAATATTCTGAGCGATTGAGACTGAACAAACATCCGTTTTCGTTCCTGAAGTATCACTTGAACGGAGGCTGTTGCTATTGACTTCTCAGAATGTGTCGAGGTTTTCTTTCAATTTGTGGATGTGTGGGGGTGCGCGTGTGTGTGTGTGTTTCAGATAATCAGGTCTTCTTCAACTTGACGACGGAGAGGGCAAGGTGTACGGTACACATCTTGGTAGCCGATGGTTAGTTTCACTGTGTCATTAACCTCAATTGGAGGTGAACAAGATTGACATCCCCATCGTTTGTGATGTTCCTATATGACAACTGTGCCATCCTTAATGACCATGCTCGATTGAGTTAGAAACTGAATCGGTCTTCAAGGTTCATCATGAGTTCACTTTTCCGTTTGACAATCCACTCACTGATCACTGATCACTGTGATCGGGTGGGTAAATTACATTCACATACCTACGAGGGTACATGTAGAAAGGTGTACCTACTCCGTGTGTACACATCAAAGGGCAATGTTCAAGCATTGTTTACATGAATGAACAGGAAATCGAATTGGGAAAAACTAATTTGAAGCCCCCCTCCAGCTTTTACTTCTGGCATTGGTGTTATCTTCATTGCAAATCAATGACCTTGAATAAATTTCACCAAACGATGTTGGCGCGATCTTCTTCAAATGTACTGCCGGAAGGCAAGCAACAGCCGCGATAAGTCCTCCTCCCTAGGCCCTGGCTTGATTCCAATGCTCTGACTGAAGTGATGGAGGTTCTTTTGGTGCTGCTTTAAATCGACAGGTTGTTCCTCTCTACTTCCCCGATCCCACTCATCATCAATCAAAGCTTGGCTCTCATTCGCCGTTTTGGCATCCCGATGGGTTGATCCTCTTCTCGCACGTCGTTTCTTTGTAAGGGCATCGATTTTGCAGCCTTAGCAATGGCTGGCATGATCACCAAAATCGCCTCATTCCGTTAGCCCCAGGGTCTCTCTTAACCCTTGAGAACGGTCCTCAGGGCCTCATGTGACACCAAACTCAATTTATTATTTCGCACCAAAAGTCGTAAAATCTGCGCGACTTTCTTCTGACAGGAAATCGTGCCCATCTCGTTGGATCTCGAAATGGATTTGAACTCCCCAAGTCAATCTTCATACGCGTCCAAGATCATGCATTAAAGTTTAGATGCATACCCTTCATGCACTGTGTGTATGTACTCGTACACTGTGCTGTAGGTAGGCTCTCGAGTCATTGACTCTACCTCCAAGTCAAAGACCTGGGTCACAAAGTTCGCATTGAATGAGCATAGGGGCAACATTTTTGGCACATGGTTGTCAGAAGACCCATCCATTTAAGACAAGACGTTCCACCCAGGGTGACCATAAATGCCAAGACACTTTGGCCTTCAATAACGGCAAGATTTGACAGCTTCTCGGCAAGTGATTATTTACAGATAAACCACCATCGTCTCGTCTGATCTTTATGACGAAGGTTTATGGCACATCATAAATTGAAAACCAATAACAGCCCGAGCAAGTACCGATTGACCGGAAGCAATTGCGCAGCAATACTTTACGGAAGGCAAGCGAGTGAATTGATAAAAGATCAAATCAACGGCGTAAACTTTTCAGGACTATCACAGACTAGGGGTCGATCGTTCATTTCCATTTTCATTGTTTCATGCCCCATTCAAATCGTGGATTGAGATCTTTGTTTAGCGATAGAATTGTGTCTAATCATCTTTCAGATCCAGACAAACGCTGTGCTTTCATTTGCTCATCAGATATACTTGTTTTAATCATTAAAAAATCCTTCTGAGTAATGAGTTCCCGGTTAGCCTTGAATCATACATTTACGTATATTTACGTATGTCCAAACAAACTTGGTCGGTCCTCATTTCTTTCAAGAAAGTTGTACGATCCAATAACTGCAACTACGTAAGTCAGGTCATTACTTCTGTTCGTTTTCTGCCCCAATAATTAGCCATCATCTCCATCATCCCAATTGGTGAAGAGAGGAGTTCGACCCAGAATCCAAAGAGTCGCCCCAATGCTGTGGGGCAAACGAGGTTGATTTCGTAGCTTCTTCCCGATGAGAACGAACTAAATTCTCGAGTTCTCTTGTTAAATGCTGGCCCTGAGGCCAGATTATGACAAAAGACTTTCAGACCGAAATGAGGTTCTTAAAAGATCACAGTTTTATGGATTTTATTGACCAATACACGGATGCACTACGAACGAGTCCGTTGTGGGTCGTCGGTACATGAAGTGGTTCCCTTCACAATGGTTTACCACCTCCACTTCTATGGCACTTTCTTTTTCAGAGAACCCTCTTGGAGAAAGAAAGTGAGCAGAGACCTGTCAGATATGCATGAGCTGATCATTCTCGAGCCCATTGTTTCTAAGAATATCTTGAAAGTATGCGTTCTATTGATATCTCCGTTTCAGGATGATCTTCCAAAAGTCTCGGTCCCGGCATTTGTAGCCGGTCCCTCTCCAACCGGGATGTTCGTTCTAAGCTTCAAAGCACATCAGCATCAAGGAAGTGTTGATAGAAATCTCTCACGACTTTTTTCAGAGTTAGTTCGTCTTTGCCTTGATGAAGAGGATACTCCTGGTGATAGACTTGAGGTTTTTGAGGTGGAAGATGAGCTTCCCCGAAGTACATCACGTATCCTTAAGTATTCCTCCTCCGAGATCCATATCGGAAATCGCACCCAACCATCTTCGTTCGAGTGCCACCCTCAACTTCCACTTACAGTGGAAAAACAACCAATCAAATCACCGCGTAGTTAGGCACCTCAGCTTGCCCATTCAAAAGTCCGTATGATATCATCGGGAACGCCATGTCCGATCAGGTTTGTTAATCATCTGTTAAGTGTCAAGAACTAAAGCACCACGACCTAACTAACTAGCGTTTCTTGCCACCATGGAGTGCTTTTTTTTTCTTCTTTTGGAAACGGGTTTCGTTCATCACTTGCAGTAATCCAAACATGAGAAGTGCCCTTGTCATTTATTTGATTGTAGGTACACAATGTGGGATTGAGTAATTTGAGCTTGCCAAAAAGTGGAGCCGTTCAAGGCTGTTTTTTGATTTGGTAATAGATCATCAACAACGCCAGTATTATGGTGACTCTTGTCGATCTTCCTCCCGGAATGGTAAAAAAGATTGCCGCTCAGTATGGTTCAAATCAATTGATCTAAGCAATCGCTGGAAATCTCTCAAGATCAAGTTCAGTGTCGCCTTTGACGCAGTCAATGCGTACTCGGTGCATGCACCCAGAACAGCCAAAGTCAAAATGAAGTGCGTTGCAAATACCACCTATGGTACTGTACTACGCTTACAGTAGTGGCACTACTACGAACAGTAATGTGAGAACAATAGACCACGTAGTGGAAATACTCGTACGTACTGTCGGTTCCAAATATTCGGTTAGGATTTCTTCATTTCCTCTTTCGCTTGGCGCGCCGATCTTCTTCCATTTTTTTGATTGATAGAGCTCCAAATATCCCTCGTTCGAGACAAAAATGGAGTAAGGACAAAAATGGAGCAAAATTACTACATGCTCCATGTTTCTTTTCACGTGTCATATGTAGATGTGCATTCACGTCCTCGCCGATTCAGGTCGATTTCAAAAGGATCTTTGGCTGACTCGACCTCGCAGGCTTAGATCTTTTATTGAAATTACCTTTGTCTGATTCTACATGGATCAGTTTCAGGTTTTAATTAACGTGGAGTAAAATGTCAGCACCATGATTTTTGTCCTACGTGCCTCCACTAATGAATCTTCTTTTACTGGCCCAATTCTTGTCGTTAATCTCGATTCTTGATCAACTACATCCAACGAAGGAACCAACCAACCAACCAACACTCCAATCAACCAACCAACATCTTGCAGCCCTTTCAAACAACTAAATGCAGTATTTGGCAAAATGACATATTATCGATCAACTCCAGTTGGCATTTGCTTTTAGCCCCGAGAACCGGCTGTTGTTCCCAAAAACACTAGGAATCTTGAAATTTCTCTTGAGTGGTGAGAATGAATTCAAAAAAGCTGGCTTTGATGCATCCCCTCGGAAGAAAAACCCCAGACCCAACAAGAGATTCCCTTTAGATTTTTGCACCGAAAGGAATTTATGGAAACGCGTTTGGAGTGAGTGAGACGAAATTCTATTGGCGACCATAAAACAATGGAAACTCGACCACAACCATAGTAATAACATGTAAGATTTTTTTTGCAAATTGGAGTTGTAGAGAGGAACGCCTTTTAGCTTGATCTCAGAACCAGAACTGAAGCGGAATAAAGCCGTGTCATCAAAACTGACAATTTGATTCCAAGTTATTTCGCTATGGTTGTGGCCATTTTTCCTACTTCCAAGGGTCATGTGGAAAATATGTGCACATCTCATGTAATGAACTTCACAGAAGGTCAAGCCTCGACGTTTTGATGAGATGATGTCTTTATGGGAATGAAAAATGAAGAACCAAGTCATTGTCTGCGTCAGTGGTGCAGGTATGATGGCTCTAGTGCGTATCAAGAAAAATCCAGAAGCAATGTAATGACCACAGAGTATTGTACTTAGAGTAGAAGAACGTATGCATTTCCTGAACGTCCAATTACAGGTCGAGTCAACCTTTTCTTCTTAAGGATTTTTCTGTCCCTGCTTGAAATTTTCATATCTTAAACACTGATCACTGAAGTCAGACATTGATTATTCGTCAAAGTTTCCAAAGGTCTCCCCCAGTCTCTAATTGTATTGATAAACAGTAACTTTTCAGTGGCAAATGTAACTTTCACAGGACAATCAGCTACGCTACACAAAGCGTTAGAAATCATTAGCATATTTCAAATACCAAAACGCCATGGACAGTATCTTTATTGCGATTTGGAAATTCGCATGAACAATAAAGTTCAACTTGAAATGGAGAAATGTTTTAAGCAAGCTTCCACACTCAGAGCGCCTGAAATTTCCATTCTGACCTCTTGACTTTAGATTTATCAATGCGTCTCAAAGCCTTGAATTAGGTCTTTTTATGGGTACCTTATTTGGGGAGCCTCGAATTAAAGATGCCTTAGTTCTTGGTGACTTTAATGCTTGGTTTCCAACGTTTGGTGCTGTTTTTATCCCAACTTGCTCATTTCAGGAATTTAATCAGAGCTGTACTTGTCTATTGACTTGATGGTTTCTATAATGGGCTCATTTGTCAAGGGGAGAAGCTCGGCCTGGTTACGATTTCGACCATCTTATTGAGCTAAGCTCCATACATTTCATCAAGCCGGTCCAATTAAATCCTTCGGGGCAATGCTCATATCCGCTCAAGTTAAAGATAATTATAGTGGTTATGAAAATAATAATCACATCCGCTCGACCTCACAATATATATGTGCATGTACCTGCATTGTACACTCACTGAGGTAGGGAGAAGGAATTCGGTTTGCTCTGCCTGCGTAACGGTCAATGGTTTCCTCCAATTAAAGGCTATTTCCCCAGGCCTGATGATGGAAATGGGCGTTTGAAAAGAAACTTGGGGGAGTTACGAGTGATATAAATTTGCCTGTCCGTATTCAACTTAGTTCGAAGATAGCAGTCCAATCTCCAAGGAGGGTAATTTGACTCTCGAGCACAATGGTTACGGAGCTCGAGTCGAGCTTGTATTTCCAATAATGTCCAGTGTATTGCTGACATAGTCTGCTCGTCAGTAAACGCGGACCAGGCCTGTGGACTGATAAGTTTTGATGTCTCATTTTGAACCGTTTGATTGAATGATGCCCAAATCAGGAAACCCAACGTCAGAAGTGGACAGACAGCACAGTTATATACTCAGCTCATGTTCCACAAGCGGCCACCCCATTTGGCTTCCAAGAACGTCGCACCTCCTGAAGAAAATGCACCCTCATACTGTACATGTACATGAATGAAGTTCAATGGAATTATTGTCCCTATTATGATGATGTGTCCCTCCCTCGCTGCCTCCCTTCCCCAACAGGACAGACAGACTGATTGGTTGGTTGGTTGGTTACCAATTGCTGTTTGGCCCGAGTCATGCTTGTATTGGCTCTGTCAAAGGAAACAGGTACTTCAATCCCATTGGAAATGAACATGTCAAAAAGTTGCTGGGGTGGCCCAGGCTCACTCTTGCTATGTATGAATGTGCCTAATTTGACCAAGGGTTGCTGCCCATTTGCCGTCGAACTCAAATCTAAACGTGCTTCTACGGCTAAAAACTGGAATCTACCCAAGATCCAGGAACCCTAAATGACATGCAATGAATGGCTCATGTGGGTGGTCTCCAATTCTTTGTTCCCACACCTTTTCTGCCGTTGTCATAGGTTTCCGGGGCTCTGCGTAATGGCAATCATGGATGATGATGATGATGAAGAAGAAGCGATCACCTCTATCCTCCTCATCTAGATTCCGGTTCAAAACATCCCTGCTCCCCCCAGAAATAGCCAACATGGTTGGTTGGTTGGTTGGTTGGTTGGTTGGTTGGTTAGTTGGTTCACCGCAACACCATCCCCAACACCACCACCACACTTCAAGAGGTCTTGTCTGACACCACCACGTAGGTAAGTTCATAAGAGCGTGTCCCGGTCTTCAAATCAATGATGGCTTTGGGCCTGGGGCAGGAGTAATATTGAATAGCTATTAGCCCAATATGGGTCTGGCTTTAGAACATGGAGTCAGTTCAGCGTGGCCGGACAAAAAGGGCATAACTCCTCCTGGGGTTGAACATCATTTATCAAGTCAATTTGGGTCACCCACCCAGTTTTAAGCAATTACTACAGCACGTTGCATGCCGGCCCGCTTGAGGAAGTGTATCATATGCAGGCCAAATGTCGACTCAATTAAAAGGGATCCATTAAAACCACATAAAATCACACCAAAGTTCCTCTACCATTCCATATTGGCCGACTCAGACGAGACGGTCCGACTTGGTTGGTTAGTTGTGTAGGGTGAAATGATAAATGAGAAACAAATTCGGGTTCTCGAGCTTTCCTTCTGATGAGCTCACCGCACTAATAATATACGTGTGTACAGTATCTACTATACAGATTACACACGATATACATACGTACAATGGAAAACTCGTGTTACGTGTGTAAGACCAAGAGACCCTCGTTGACTTTGAATCTGATGAACTTTCGATGATTAGATCTCCTGGTTGTTGTTTTTGAAGCTTCATATCAGCGTCCTCTTACCTGCAAGAAAGGTAGTGAGTGCCCTGAGTGAGTGAGCAAGTCATGTTATTTAATAAGGTCAAGTTGTTGTGCTTGCATCTTTTCAGCGTCTCATTACGTAATTGCCATTCACCACTTTATTTACAAATTGTGAAAGATTTTCTGAAAATGAAGACGCTCCTGAATTTTCCCATGGATTTGTGTAGGACTTTTGAAATGTGACAGGAATTTCCAGAATCACAAAAATGCATTTAACGAAACAGTAACAACAAGAGAGTAAGAGACAACTAAGCGGGTCTTTTTTTCTCTCTCAAGCTTCTTCCAAACCGGATTTCCAAAAGGCACAAATCGTCGTCGTCTGGACAAAAGGGCAGTCGGAGGTTCACGTGAATTCTTTTTGAACCAGAAAGTGACATCCCCATAAGTTGCCAAGGTTTCCGTCAGGGTCGTGCCCATTCACTATCTATCTGCTTGTTGGAAGTTTAATGACGACCCGTCACCACCCTTCCAAGCCAAGTTGTCCACTTGAAATACATGACTGGAAAACTAAATTCCGCTGGCAAAGTCAGCGTCGAGTTCGAGTCAATTGAGCCAAGGGTTTACCGTAATCTTGGACGGGGAAAAAGGACAAATTGCCAATTTCTTCGTGTGGGAATGAATATAGGAATATAGTCTGAGTCTATTGTTGGTGAAGTGCAGAATACAGATCGAAGGTCAGTCTGAACATTGGAATTAGGATTCTTTGATCGCTTGTCAGGTTTTGTATTGTTTTCAACGTTGGCTTTGAACACGTGCCACACGAATCCATTTCCTCCTTGAGGGTTTTCAATTTGCTTGCTCGCCTGGTTCATCTTAAAGGGATGCAAGGGCCTACCGTTCCCATCTTCAATCGAGGAACCAATAGCCTTTGCAATGGCCCCAAGTCAATGATGGTTTGTCTCTCATTTGGCATTTCAGGGGTGGCTGAATGAAGGGATCATATCTCGGATTCTTTCATTGCTTCTTTGGAGGCCAAGGTGGATGTTGGTGATCACGGATCAGCACCGACGCCACTTCCAATATTGACTCGGGACTCAAACAAAAGGAAACCCATTACGGTTGTATCGATGAATGCTTCGCACATCCTCCATTTGGCGATGGAAAAGGGTTAGGAGCTGCCTACTAGCGTACTACGTACCTCGCCATAATTCCCATTGAATTTAGTGCGGCGATGAAACACCACAGGATCAATGGTACTCATCTCGAAATGGAAGTGCTTTAGTTGGCTGGGATATGGCACGCTCCCATTCCTCATTCCTTAGTAGTTCTATACCATGTACTGCAAATCCAAGGCTGGTTGGTTGATTTGTCGGATTGGTGGGATCCTCAATCAATTGAAGAGCTCCCATCACTAAGTTGTTCTAAGGTCAAGCTGAATCATCAAAACAATGGTGTTTCGCTAATTCAATGGTCACTACGAGTAGTGTACGTACGGTGACCGACCGACTCGACTGACTGTATTGTTTGTCAAGGATGCACAGGAAGGTTCATCCAATTTCGAACAAGTCCAACATATCAGGTCAGATTGTGTCCTCGAACATCTCTGGCTGAATTGACATGAAGAGGGGGGGGAGAAAAGGGCTTGTTCCTGTTACTTTCGGCGACGTGTTCAGTCGAGATGAATGCATAGCTATCTCATTTTCAGGGGTTTGTCCATTTTTGGCTCTTTTTATAATGAGTGTTTTGGATTGGACTTGGCCCAGCGTTCATCCCATTGTCCGTATTCTGATGCATCACATTGATACGGAAGTCATTATGGGGACAAAGCGGACGCTTTGATTTGTTCACTTATTTCGGTTAAAAAGAATAACACGCCTCTTTGTCTCAGTTATTCAAATGTGTCGGGGGATTTCCAGCTAATTCTAGGAGCACCTACTTGCGCAATTCAACTTTGTCCAAATCGAGCCGATGTGCATGAGGCATGTCTTTTTTCTGGTATGGAAATGGAATAATAACACCATTTTCAAGAACCATAGTCCGATCGACGCATGGTTCCTCAGCCTTCGTCATCGTCATGATGTTTTCTTGAAATCTAGATGGGTCAGGATGAAGCTATGAATAATACTACACCTCAATATTGATCCTACACAACAGTATGCATTCATTCGCCCCACGTCCATCTAACCAACCACACATTCAACCATCCTCACACCAAACCATTCAGGCTGGTTCCATACGGAGTAAGAGCAGAAGCTCAAGAATGACAAGTCATCCATCTGAAAGAGACCTCATCCTGAGATACAGATCCTGACCTTGAATCCCGACCACAGAAGATTTCGTTTCACCATGAAGGGTGCATAGGATGATGATCAACTCAGGCGGTTCCACATTGACCCGCAGCTCCTTCGTTTGTTTGCTTGCCATTTGGCGGCTACCCGTCTCTTTGATTGGCATTTGCCATATTTGTTGGCGTTGACTCAGAAAACGATTGGAGGATTTTAACAATAGTACTGACTTACTAACTTACTGAAGTCACACACACCCCTCAAACAGTCTAGATTGGCTTTGGAAGCAACCCAACCAACCCTGGTCGATGGGATCTGGGTATGCAAGGTATCACGAGGGGTATTGAATGATCTGGCTCTCACGTAGGGTGGTCCTAAAAGAGTGTTTTGCTTCCTTCGGTTGTTGTTGAACTTCTTTATTGACGGCTTGTGTTTCTATCAATGTCACTATCCTTGACAAGAGCCTTGAAGTGCATAGAAGAGAGGCAGATTGGAACGTCCCTTAATTAATCACTCCAGGCAAGAACACGGTTCCTTTTAAATGATGCACGTTTGTGACAGATCCGCCTCTTTTCCATCAATTCTTCACTGGTACCTGCCTACATGTATCTACCTATCAACCAACCTACCAGCCTTCCCCCAAATATACAGTTTGCTTGAATGGAGTACATTGAGTAGTCCGACTCTAGCATTGGATAGAGAGGAGCCCTCAATAAACTAATTGTCTCGCACTGAACCAGGAACCTCACTTTTCCTGGCCGCCGCCATCATTTCCCGAAACGAGAAAAATATACATCCACATTCCGAGCCCATTTTTCAAGCGGTGGGTTTCAATTTAGTGCTAGTTGCTTCCGATGCCTTTGTAGGTTTGAAGGCATTCGAAGCAACCATCCATTCGCGATATCATTAGTTCGAACTAAGAATGACCTCATGTCCCTTGGTCCTTGAGGCCCCAAAGCGCCCGGAAAAAACGAATTCAATATCAGAAACACCAGGACGCATCGGGGTTTCCTTTCGGATAGGCATCCTTGGTATTTGCCTTCATTATGATAATGGCAACAAAATTGATGCTTCTAGTCCCTCAACATAATGGTGGTTACTGAAGTTCATCTCACGATCCGGGCCAAATGGTGAAGGTTTATAAAGTGAATTTTGATTGCGACCATGGTCGCCCCTTTTACCTCACTCATCCACCCATCAAGTAAGTGTGTGTACGTTTTAATTAAAGGTGATAAATTATGACGATCTTAGTGGGTTTTGTCTGTGATCTCATTTGTATGACCTGTTCACTTGCTTCCCAATGGATCGAGAAGCCGCTTGGAAACTCCTCAATGGCCTTAATTGACCTTGACATGCGACCTTGGCAATGACTTTTACAAACGATGATGCTCCGATCTGTTTTGAACGACCTGATGCTGCACTATCTATTCCCCCTGCTACTGTATCTGCCAGTAATAATACTAGACTCGTGCATAATTATGCCACACAGGCTCGTTCCATAAATTCGGTCTCATTGTTTAGACGCTCCTGAACGGGTTGTTACCTGACAACGAGACAGACACCGATAAATTGGAGGTGGATGATCAAAGAACACTAGCCCTACCACTACTACTACTACTACTACTACTACTACAAATGCTCTATACGTAAGTTTTAATGATCTTTTTCCACTGTTGAATCCCTCTTCCGAGTGAATAAACGGCGCTTTTAAAGGAGATTCTCTTTTATGGCCAATCAGTGTAATGGCATCAAAATTGCAAGGTTAATGCCTACTCACTTGGAAGAAACATTGCTGAGAACCACCATCTTGACACAAGCTTACAACCACAAAGCTTGTATCATCCCTCAAACTTCATGGTGTTCTTGGGAGATGAGCTACTTCAATGATTACATTTTCTCAATCAAGTGCATGCCAGTGCTTAAACTTTGAGTTTTTTATCTTCCCATAGTTGACGCCAACAACCCGGTGCAGATTGGGTTGTTTTTTTTTTACAAATACCCAGTGCTCAAATCATCTCATCACAGATCGGATCTAGGAAGTGCCGCGTGAAGGACTTCCACCCAAAAATGTCAAATTTGCAATGCAACACTTCTCCTTTGATCAATACCCTTTTCCTTTTAAGCCGATGGCTGGTTGTTGGTTTAATGCAAAGGTCCATGGCCCATCGCGTGTGATACACATACAGGAAGAGCATCTTAACTCATTCAAGTGAGGGAAGACAAGGTGCAATTAGGGTCCCTTCTTCTAAACAAAATGAGACTTTTTCTCGAAACGGGACAGGATGACGCTCATTTAGGTGCAGGGTCAAGTAGTCGACGACTAATTTCCTTGTTCAGAGCCACCGAAGCACACAAAGGATATCTGGTCATTTTTTTGTATCCAAAGAATTGCAACACTACCAATCGAAGAGCAAAGTGTCTAACATGAACGGATATGTCAATCCCTGGAAGCAGTTTTTGCCGGAGCTCTTCCATTTTGGACATTGGTTGTTGCCGAACAACGCCAAGAGAGAGCATTTTATGTCAAAGTGTTGGAGCAATAGGGCAATCAGTACGAGGTTAGGCGTTTCATTGTTCTTACATCAAAATATATCTTGCTGATTGTTTGGCTTCCTTTATCGATAATCCTTCCGTCCGTCTCAATGAAAAGCCATCAACTTCTTCGTGAGAAAACTAAATGTTTCAAAGGGAATGTAATAATCTTTTGTATTCGGTAACGGGAAGTCTTTTGAACGGAAATACATGCGCAGCAATGTGAACTTTTTTGTGCAAGAACAGATGAGAAGATCGACCCTCGATGCATTTTTTGTGACTAAATTCAAAAGTAAGTATGTTTGTTTCATCGTGAATACTTTTTAGTCCTAAAACTTAAATATTAATAACATGCTAGAAATAGTGCAAGATATGACTGGAAAGGAAATTAGTTTTGACGCACACAAATGCTAGAACCCATTTACAAAGCCCGTGTCCGATCTTGCTTTTTCGCTCTTTCTTTTTTTATGTAGTTTGTAAGTTGCAAGGCATATTCCATTTTCCGTGGAAACAGTTGCAACCACGATTAGAGCAATACGCCTAAAGAGCCCTCTTTTGTCTGGTATTTACGTATTTCTGAGGTGTGACGAGGATGATCATTTTGATCCCTCTTGCCAAAATGATGAACCCTTATGTTGCTTGTCAAAAGCAGGAATCCATTAAGAACTGCCAAGAGGCAGATGGGGCGACTTTTTTCGGCGTGGGTGTGAGGTCGAGGTCGGCGCAAAGCCCCAAACTTTGGAGGCCCCTTTTCGCTCGTCGCCTTCTTGGGTAGTAGTAGTAGTGGTAGCATCGTTCCTCGAGTCATTGCCACGTTCTTGGCATTATATCCATCAATTTTCATTGTTTTCTCGGAAATCTTCGTGGTTTTATTGGGCCATCACCAAGTCAAACAAGGGATGCCAAGGCCGAGCAACCTCTTCACCCGTCGTCTAATGACATGTGCTCTAACTGTGCAGGCAATTAACAACCACGATATCAAGGAAAACGGACACGGAGGCCAGTACGTTTCCCGTTGAGGCAGACAGTCTCGTAATCCTTTTGGCAATTGGTAGTCCTAAGGGGACTTCAGGTAGTACAAGGTATCTGAATGAAAGACAAGAGGCTATAAGCTCTAACGAAAAATGAGACCCAATTCCAAAGGTGTCCCAGTGTCCGTTTAATGTTGCTAAATCCAAAATTTGCAATGCAAATTGCATCATCTACAACACAGCTCGTCTTCCTTCTCTTTAATACCTCACACCTTCCCTCTTGAGCGAGCGGCAAGTGGAGCTTGGTCTGGGCATGAAATAATGAAATATGAGTTCATGGGAATTTAATTTCAGTACTTGACATACATATTCATGGGCAAACTAGTCCGTGAATCCCCGATCCGGCGCTTGGATGCGAACTCACGGTTACAAACTAGCCTATGTACACTCCGACCCACCGACCAAGAAGTAGGTGAAGAAGAACACAATTCAGCAAGGAGGAGGATAAAGTTCGAAGGCTTAAGAAGCAAATGAAGCTGGCCTCGAGCAATGAACTAAACCTCCACCAACGACGACTCTACCGAGCATCTGTGAACACGGTACACTCATCATCATGGTCCTGACTAAAATAGGCACATGGCTAATCCTGTCAGATTCAAAGAATGTGGGCTTGAAATAATATGAATTTGATTGAACGGATGAATCCACTTGACAATCGGGAACATCGTATAACTGTTGCTCTAGGTAGATTACTGAATATGGATTTGATGAGTGTAGTAATAAAGTCTACGTGTGGGTGCAATAAATAAACAAACAAATCAGCAAACAACCCAGTAAGGAGCAAGCAGAGGTGGCTGGTTCAGTTCACCATTCAGTTGGGCTGGGCCTTGGCTAAAGCTTAGTGCCTGCTGAGGATCA
>NC_081443.1:3827295-3831486 GCF_007210705.1 Tigriopus californicus
ACTGATCTGGCAACATCAAATCAAGCGAACTAGGTCTCCGTTAGTATACTAGAGTGCACGATTGAATGGAGTTAGAGAAACTTTGAAACGAATGCGCAGGAGTTTCGGATCTTTTCAATATGTTTTCCTCTTTTTTTTTGACTACCTACTTGTTCCATAATAAAAATAAAAAGGTGATAAGCCGCGTTTGCGTATGGAAAATAAATATTTGCATACCACTCGTGTCCTTACGAATAAAATTCGTGTTAAAATAATTCTTTCAGGTCTTTTAGTAAACCATTGAAATTAACGAAAATCATCAGTAAATTGCACAACAAATGACTAAATCTCAATTGATGCACTAAAAAACATTTTTGTATTTAAAGAACACTCGATTTACACTTTATTTAAGATTGTTGGGGTTATTTTCTCGAGCACAAGGCAATTAATCATGGCAATGGACTTCCCACGGGTGCCGAATGCTGATACAAAATTTGAAAAAAGTTACCCACCCTGTTTTTTCGTGGAATTATTAACTGTGTTTCATCCAGCTCTTATGAGGCTCTCACCTGGGTGTCCTGATGCATTTGGAACCCTCTAAGTGCAATTTTGATGATGTTGGAAGCCAAAAAATAAGGTCCAGTTTTCGAAGGATTGATTTCATCTCCCGCTGAATGAGGTAAGGTGCATCGGGGGGACTTTGAATTCGGCACGTCTTTTGGTGAACGAAAAATTACGCCCGAGTCTAATTGTTTGATGTTATCGTTTTGAAAATTCATTTACACGCCACTTTAGAACTCAGATCCAACTGAAGGTCTACGTCTATCCTATCTTATAAGGCTATAAAACACGTCACATGCTGGGGGAAATTTTCTACCAAGACAAGTTAGCTCCTTGTGCCACAACGCCCAAGAAAATGCCAAAATGTTTCTACAAACATCCAATCCCCTTCACGATTGAAGAAGTATTTCGTTTTCCTTATTCCCTTCGAGACCATATCATCTTTACCTTGAATATTCAGCTGCTGATTGAAACTTCAGTAGATTGTAGGCCAAGACGAACAATGTTCGTAGGTAACCAGTCAACGACTCAAATCATTCTGTGAGCAAAGCAAGTATATATGTAGGTAGAAAATGGACAGAGATCTCGCTTGAAGTCCAAATAATGATTCATCTTCGAGCCCAAGTCGTTCCTCCTAAAGATGAAGCAAGGAAGGGCGCAATAATTATCAACGTGATAATGGTTTGCTTCACGTGATCTAAGCATTCGATAATGGAAAGATGACACCACCGTGTCCATCCCCTGGAGGCCCTCTTCTGAGCCTTCTCACCTGACTTGTCAGGAGTTACCGTACACCTTGGGGCTGTTCCATTGTTGATTGTGGTCAAACAAACTTTCTCCGTCCCACCAGCCACACGTCAATTCCAAAAAACATCACCTTTAACCTCGACCAAAGCCGGCAAGAAATGATCTTTTTTTTTTCTCTCAGGCCCCGCCACCAGGAACCTAGAAGAATCCAATTTCATCGGCACTTGTGAGGTGGAGACGAATAAAGTATGAATGAACTTCTCGGTGATCCTTGAAGCAAGTTGAATGACAACTTCGTCCTGGCTCTAGTGTCAAATGATCATTATCCAATTCTTCCCGCTCATCATACATCTTTCTTTGAGGATCATCCATCGTTTTGCAAGATGAAAGTGACTTTCAACGGCGGTTTTGGGAGCCTGTGGTGGCCAACTGAGAAATTGATGCACTTCGTTATTCCAGGGGCCAGAACTCGATAAGGTAATTTATCCCCTCGTATTGAGCTGGTGAAGTATGGATGAGTGGACGTTTGAAGGAAATAATGGCGTAAATTAATCTTAATTGCTCGTATTCGAGGATCTCCTTGCCTCGGTTCGACCTTGTTTTGGTATCTTGAATTCCCTGTGAGTTGATAGGGTCACTAGAGAATCCCAAGGTCAGATGTTGTCATTCATGCCAAAGCTGCCTCCATAGAGCATCTTCATCTGGAATTCCTTGTTCCGACTTCATCTATCTGAGCTCTTATCCACTTAAAAGATTAGAAATAGTTGGTGGTTTCGCGTTGCAAAGCGGCCAAGTAGTAACCCGGTACCTACCCTACATAGTACTGTCTACGACTACGTGGTACCAGCTACGTATTCCGCAGTAATACCAGTTCTCAAGCAAAACATCTTCCTTTTTCGTACGTGTTCGTCCCAAAAGTAGTTCATGAGACAAAATGGTTGGTACGATTGTGTTGGAATCGCTTAATGGCCAGTCTCATCTATCAGCAATTATCACCTGAACAACCAAAACATATCCAGGATCTTGGAGGTTCAATCTCCAGCCAGCGAGGGAAAAAAAATCCACACTCCCAGAGGCGAGGCCCAATGTCCAAAAGAAACGGACCCACACTAATACCATGAATCAAATCAAACTGTTTTTCTATTTGACACACACTCTTCAACGTTATTTCTTGCCACCTCTAATTTCAGATCTGAATTAAATTTTGTTTTTGCTTTCCAAGACTTATGACATGAACACAGGGTTGCTAGAGTTCAACAGAATCTTCCAAGATTACTTTTTTTCCAGGAAACTTGTAATTAAGTCGGATTCTCATTTGAAGGCTTACCCGGTCTTCCAAATCAAACCGTTACAAATTAAGATCCCTTGACGCCCTCGCTGGATAATTAAAGTCTCTGTCATGATTGTGTTGCGTTCTGTGCGGACGATAAAGAAAATACACCTATTGAAATGGAGAACTGGTTCAGATTGCCTTGACACATTTGTAAGTGTTGCCGAGGCGGATAAAAACCTCAAAAGGTTGAAATGAACACCCCTTAATCGCAATTCTTCAACCCGGAGAAGCGAAGGTTAGATCCTCTAATCCGGATTAAGAATCGAAGAAGGTCAACACCAAAATGTAGTTGATGCCTACAAGGAATTGCCATTTAACAGGACAATGACTGACTAGTGAGGTCTTTTTCGCCTTTTCCTTCCCTCTCAACCAACCAAGCTTGCGGTTCACGAAGCAGAAACAAAAGAAAAAGATGTTGAGAAACATTGGTTGTGAAGTAAACAAGTTGCTTATTTAGACAGTCGAGTTTCAGAGGTCAGGCCGATCGAAGTGCGTCACCTCGAAATAGAAGTGAATCCTTCAGTTGCTAGAGAACAGACCTATTGTACCGATTCAAACATCCAGGATAAACTACGATTCTTTTGTCGGGTCAGATATCGACATGTACGCCCACTTACTAGAGAATCCGACAATATGACGAGCTCTACCAAACCATAGGATGGATATATCTTAGCTTGTGGTGGTGGTGGTAGTGATGGCGGGCACTTGCCAAGGCCTTTGAAGAAAAATCATGATCAATGATGAGCCGTTGATACAATCTCAGAAGGAGATCTTCACACCATTGGTTAGAGGTCATCCAGGAAAGCAGCTTAGGCGCCTGTAATTCACCACGAATGTCAGAATGATGGATGCATGGTGCGATAAACGGCTTCAGAAATCTGATTATTGTTTTGCTATTAGAATAGTGTTGCCAAAAGATCGTCCTCACATGACCTTGCTAGCGATGGAAGGAAGCATATCCTCAAGATTTCCTCCTTTCTATCTACTAGTTATCATCAATTAAGCAGATTTTTTTGATGCTTTGGAGATTGACCCTCCTCACAATGTCCAAGGTTCGCAATTTTTTTTCTTCTTTTTTTTGTATTTATTTATCTATTATTTTCTTGTTAAAAAAAAAGTGCGTCAAATTGGAGTTTCTGCCTTTGAACAGGGATTTATGGTGTCACACCTTGATGCAATAGAATTTCAGGTCAGGGTGGGCATATCAAATCCACGCCCGAGTCTGGCCAGCCAGTGCTAATAAATTTGGATCAAACTAATTTCAAAGTCTACAAAAGGATTACTCCATGACGGCCATCCTGAGGTCATAAAATATCGTCTCTCGGGAGGGAAGCTTGCCAACGAAATGAAATCCGACCGTTTGGCTCACCTGTAAAGTTGAAATGATGAAAAACGATTAGCCTGTGAATCTTGACCTGGGTGCTTTTTTCCATCCGAAATCCACGCCCAACACCTTTTTACTCGTAGAGCAACCTAATTTATTAATTAATTTATGCAGATGACTGCCGACCTCGCCAACAATAAGCCGTTAAGGGGAGGCTAGTTTTTTTGTGTTCAAACCGGATCACTCA
>NC_081443.1:3831522-3836611 GCF_007210705.1 Tigriopus californicus
GCTTTTTTTCTAAGCTCTATGAACAAAAGGTTCGTTGACGTGAAAGAACAAAGTCGGGCTTGTGTTGAGAAGAAATTCCTTTATGCGCTTTGCTTTGGTCAGCAAAATTTCAAACTTCGGAAATGTCCTCGCGGGGAAGTTTTTTGAACTCAAAGGATTGCTGGCATGTGAGGGAGATCCGCGAGCCTCCCAAATTTGGATCAGATTATCAATGGCATTTTTAACGGCAAACTTGTTTTTGGTGGAAGTGTGTGTGCTGGTCTGCTCGTGCTCTTTAAATCCTGAATCAGGGCCTTCCAGTGGCAAGTCGGGGGTGAAAGTTGACTTTGGCCGAAGAAATCTCCTGAATCAATCTTTCGTTCAAGCTCGGATGTTCAATGACCGGAGAAATTGGCACCTCCTCATGAGTGAGGGAATGAATAGCGGTCCTACTGTATCTTTTTGTCCAGCCTGCACAATCGCCAATCGACGCACATTCTCTCTGATTCGAATAATGAATTAATATTCCACGGCAAGAGCAATCATAATCATCAGAATATCCAGCATTTTCTCTGATAGCTGTGTACAACATGTACTCGTACGGATCCAAGTAATCATTTTGCGTTCCCGATTGCAGGACCTTCAGGGAAAAACTTGCAGGGAATTGCACATGCTTAGATAACTGAATAATGACCAGATTGAAAGAAAATTAGCAAGTTGGGCAGCCAAGAGCAAAGTGCAAAGGAAATGTTAACGACCTGGAAGACGGCGATCATGAATCTACGAAGGGGCTCAGATTTCGGGAGTGACGAGCCAACCAAGATAGTAAATCAAAGCCGCTCAAATATTGCATGAGCCGATATATTTTTTTTCCTACTCCTCCTCGAACTTCAGAAGTTCCCACTTGGCGGGCGATAATGCAAAGCTCAGGTCTAATGATAGACAGTGGAGTTAGTATACTACTAAGTTTACATAGGCGGTGAAAGTTCGGTTTTCATGCCCAATAGTACTCGTACATGGATGGTGCGTGAGAGTCAAGAGGTGGAGAATCTTGCTCAAGAAATAAATCGCAAGGGTGGCTCAGAAGGACCCCACTCGATTAGCTTACTTAAGCGATTGGCTTGAGCGGAAAACTAATCAAACGGATTATTGTAATGGCTTGTGTAATTTGCATTGGAGTGGTCTGTCAGCTAGCCAGTAAAGAAGCTAGTTAGAAGTCATCAAGTAATGGCGATGCCTGAGGCCATAGAGACAGTGGTCGAGATCTTAACACGTATAAGGATATTAGCTTGCTCTGCCAGAGCTGACGATAACTCATCCAGATGATCCGGTAGGAATGTTATTCTCTGGGCCTTCATTAGACGTCTTCAAATGCTTTGGAAACTAACAGGAATGGGGAAATGCTAGTTAGCTAGCCCCAAGTTACTAGAACTGGCCAGTTCTTGACGGCCCCCAACAAGCTAGATCATCAGATTTTTTTTTGTTCAAAGTCGACCCATTGGTTGTGCCCTCATGTCCTTTCAAATACCCGTGGGCTGGCCAACGAAATACAACTGAGCACAACTGAAATGACCTATCTCTTTGGAGGTCTATATTGAGATGAGCGAGCGCTGTTTTGTTGATTCAAAATCTACATTAAACGATGGCGCTCTGAGATGAATAAATCAATTCTTCTCGTCAAGGTTTCTGCCCACGTCCAAAACACAATCGTTGCTAATCAATGATGCATGATTTGTGCGAGTGTGAAGTAAATTCAATTATTGCTTGGGGCTTGGTAGATATAAAACTCTTCCGCCATTTGAATGTCGCCGTGTGTGCGAATAATGGGGTGCGGGTAATTATTTATGTCGGCGTAATTAAGAGTAGGATGAAAAATACCCACATTTGTCATCCATCGCGCCGTGATTTTGTTTTGATTTTGGTTTTAGTTCTAGTAGATTTTCGTTTGTCACGTTAAGATTTGGCTCTTTCCGACGTGATACAGTGGTTTCATATGGTTAATAGAGCATAAATAGAGTCACTCATGTACAAAGTTCCCTCAGCTTAGTTGGTCCGGCAATCCGTCTCTCTCAATTCAGAGGACAACCGCACAAAAATGGTTTGGATCGACAATAACTTTCATCATCGAGGCCTCGGTTAAAAGAGCTCGAAAACTGTACTGTTCCTTGTCCTCTTGTGCTCTTGTAACAGAATTCACTCACTCTCCATCTCACTGTTGTGCTGATGTTGTGGATATTCGAGAATGGAAGTCTTTTTAGTTGGGATTTATTGCATTCATTCGACCATTGCTGGGAGGCACGAGCCTGTTTTTTTCTAATTTAGAATGCACACCCGCCAAGCATCATCACGTCTCCTTGTTTTGCAAATTTTATAGACCGCAATTGACCTTGATACCATGGGGGGAGCCTCGTTAATTTGCCTGCTACAGCCTTCTTGATGATTTTATGGTCCAAGCTATTGCCAAAATAATCATGGCACACATGCCCTCATCCCAGCTAATTGTCATTCTTTCTCCCGGTTATCCCCGTCATCTTCCCTAGTATTGAAATGGAATCTCAATCTTCATTTGCATATCTTAAGCTCGACAAGAAGCCTTCCCACGCCAGAGCAAACAACTTAAAAATACAACAACAACAACAACAACAACAACAACGGGGGCTCAGATTTTTCTGAGAAAACTCGACAAACAATAACCCCACCTTACCCAGCAGTGTGAGCTTAACTGGCGACAAAGTAAGGTGAGGGAAAAGAGGAAGCATTCAATTAAAGTGACTCATTTGTGAGATGTGGAGATGATTGTCTCTTGTTGAAGCCCAAAAGCCCTGAGGCCCTTAAGGCTTTTGGTTGCTACTCGTACATCTCTCCAAATCTTGCTGTACTAACCTCCGTGCTATGCCTCGGTGAGATTTTGCACTATTCAACCAAATTGTTACGGATTTGGCTTGGCAACTAAAGCGGATTTGAATCATTTATCCAGTTTGCAGATGTACCGTAAATCCTTATGATAATCTATTCCGGTTATAAGATATTAGGAAGATGAAAGTTGTGGGCGATTTAATGGATTCAATCGTGAACAAGTACAATATTTGCCTGGGCAACGGGTGCCTAGCGACATACCAAGCAAGTATGCTCCACTTGAGAGCCAAATCCGCTTCTTACAATAGTTCAAATGACCAGCTTTAACTTCAATTTTTAGTTTTTTCTTCGTCCTCGGTGTCTTGGTTGGACGGGTGGACACATCTGTCATGATTTCACCTCTTTTTAACCCTGTCTCTTCAATGCCACCTACGTACATACAGTATACAGGACAACAGAGTAGCAAGTCCTTTGGAGCACTTTAAGTTGTCCAAGAGTTTCCACTATGGGTTGAGCCTGGGCAAAAGGACAATGAAATCTAACGCTGGCCGACAGAAAATGGTCCAGTGGGAGAAAAGTCTCCATGTCACGTTGCGTATTGAGAGGTCTTTTGTGTTATTAATTGCACACGTTTGGTGGTCTGTCTTCACTCTAGAGACGACCAAATGGAAGCAAAGTGCAAAATTCAATTACCTCGCAACTACTCAAGAACTCTCTTGCGCACACATTCACCTCCAGTGCGTGCGCACAAGTGGTGCAAGATGTACCAGCACAACTTGGACAACATTCTTAACAGAAGATGAGGCTGTTGAAGTAATTTGAAATAAAGTCCAATTGGTCACACTCGAAGTTCTTGACGAGATCCAAATTGAACTTTCATTCAGAGCCCCTCAGGCCCACCGTAGGATATACTCCGTACACGTTCGTTGCTTCGTTCCGGATGGATTCAATTTGTGCCATTTTATGGGCCCGTGTACTTATCCCTCGTTGACTATCTACGTGTAGTACATACTAGAGCAGCTTGCTTTTTGAACCAAGTTGGTTGTTCTATTTCATTCAATCATCATGAAAAATCGGGCAATTTACTGTAGCTCTCATTTGAATGATGACAAAGCAGAGCTTGCTCGCCCTGCTCTACATAGCAGGTCTGGCATTGTCATTCGCTCCAAATTGAGCGAAGCCACCAGTTATCTTTACAGGGTGCTCCAAATGATTCATCTAGGTTGCTAGGGGTGGTATTCTTTTATTGATGAGCAACCCTTCCTAACGTGGATAATGACCAGGAAAAAGTCGCACAAGCCATGGCCAACCCTGTACTAGAAGAGCCATGCGGACACGGAAATAAATGGCTTGTTGTTGAGGCTTTTTTCCATTTTGAAATGCAATTTGCCAAACAAGAGCCATACAGCCATGTGCCGTCCATGCGCCGAAAAGTCAGCAAGTATTTCTCGGCAATGCCGACTGGAGCCTACTTTTTTTGGTCTTGCACAGTTTGACATTAAATGAAAAAAAAATCGAGAATCATTCTCGTTATCATGATGGGCCAGGTTCCACTTCCGAAATCAGCTTTTTGACCGGGTCACCGTGATCCCCATTATCATCGATCTAATCTTTAATGGGGGACAGTGGGAATTCCAATATCGGCGTGATGGATCGCTCTTTGTCCTTTCTCGTTCATTTTTTTTACACTCATCAAGAGCAAATCGAAACCGATTTTGCTCGATGGGGACAGAAGATATATCCATCTACAAAATTGCATTGTGATGATAATTACTTTGGAGGTTAGCCAAACTTTGCTTATGGGTCTTTTTGAGACAAACAAAAGAGGCTCATCAAAAACACATTTCACTACAAAACTGCTAATATTTCAAGAACTGATTGGTCAGTGTGTCGTAATCCACCGTTAATGAGCCCAATAAATCCTGGCCAGATTTACTTTTTACTTCTTTCCTAGCTACTTTTGTTTATTTCTTCTAAGGTTTGTTGGCTTATTTGCTTACATTGAAAAAGACTCGAAGGTTCATCAACCCATTCAATTTCAAGCGACAGGACCATTGCGAGATCTAAGATCCATAAGGCTCTAAACCAAGATTGTTCGTAGTGATGATGGTGATGATGATGATCATCACCACTAATACTACTAATACCACCAACACATCACTCGTGGCTAACCAAGCAAAGCAGCAAAGGAGAAGAAGAGGGCTCTGATGAATTTCAAATCTGAATGGGATTGGACAGTCGACGGAGTTCGATC
>NC_081443.1:3836642-3837254 GCF_007210705.1 Tigriopus californicus
AACAACAACAACAACAACAACAACGGGGGCTCAGATTTTTCTGAGAAAACTCGACAAACAATAACCCCACCTTACCCAGCAGTGTGAGCTTAACTGGCGACAAAGTAAGGTGAGGGAAAAGAGGAAGCATTCAATTAAAGTGACTCATTTGTGAGATGTGGAGATGATTGTCTCTTGTTGAAGCCCAAAAGCCCTGAGGCCCTTAAGGCTTTTGGTTGCTACTCGTACATCTCTCCAAATCTTGCTGTACTAACCTCCGTGCTATGCCTCGGTGAGATTTTGCACTATTCAACCAAATTGTTACGGATTTGGCTTGGCAACTAAAGCGGATTTGAATCATTTATCCAGTTTGCAGATGTACCGTAAATCCTTATGATAATCTATTCCGGTTATAAGATATTAGGAAGATGAAAGTTGTGGGCGATTTAATGGATTCAATCGTGAACAAGTACAATATTTGCCTGGGCAACGGGTGCCTAGCGACATACCAAGCAAGTATGCTCCACTTGAGAGCCAAATCCGCTTCTTACAATAGTTCAAATGACCAGCTTTAACTTCAATTTTTAGTTTTTTCTTCGTCCTCGGTGTCTTGGTTGGACGGGTGGACACATC
>NC_081443.1:3837283-3837681 GCF_007210705.1 Tigriopus californicus
GCTGGGAGGCACGAGCCGCTTTTTTCTAATTTAGAATGCACACCCGCCAAGCATCATCACGTCTCCTTGTTTTGCAAATTTTATAGACCGCAATTGACCTTGATACCATGGGGGGAGCCTCGTTAATTTGCCTGCTACAGCCTTCTTGATGATTTTATGGTCCAAGCTATTGCCAAAATAATCATGGCACACATGCCCTCATCCCAGCTAATTGTCATTCTTTCTCCCGGTTATCCCCGTCATCTTCCCTAGTATTGAAATGGAATCTCAATCTTCATTTGCATATCTTAAGCTCGACAAGAAGCCTTCCCACGCCAGAGCAAACAACTTAAAAATACAACAACAACAACAACAACAACAACAACAATTTTTCTGAGAAAACTCGACAAACAATAACC
>NC_081443.1:3837717-3868185 GCF_007210705.1 Tigriopus californicus
TTGCTTTGGTCAGCAAAATTTCAAACTTCGGAAATGTCCTCGCGGGGAAGTTTTTTTAACTCAAAGGATTGCTGGCATGTGAGGGAGATCCGCGAGCCTCCCAAATTTGGATCAGATTATCAATGGCATTTTTAACGGCAAACTTGTTTTTGGTGGAAGTGTGTGTGCTGGTCTGCTCGTGCTCTTTAAATCCTGAATCAGGGCCTTCCAGTGGCAAGTCGGGGGTGAAAGTTGACTTTGGCCGAAGAAATCTCCTGAATCAATCTTTCGTTCAAGCTCGGATGTTCAATGACCGGAGAAATTGGCACCTCCTCATGAGTGAGGGAATGAATAGCGGTCCTACTGTATCTTTTTGTCCAGCCTGCACAATCGCCAATCGACGCACATTCTCTCTGATTCGAATAATGAATTAATATTCCACGGCAAGAGCAATCATAATCATCAGAATATCCAGCATTTTCTCTGATAGCTGTGTACAACATGTACTCGTACGGATCCAAGTAAACATTTTGCGTTCCCGATTGCAGGACCTTCAGGGAAAAACTTGCAGGGAATTGCACATGCTTAGATAACTGAATAATGACCAGATTGAAAGAAAATTAGCAAGTTGGGCAGCCAAGAGCAAAGTGCAAAGGAAATGTTAACGACCTGGAAGACGGCGATCATGAATCTACGAAGGGGCTCGGATTTCGGGAGTGACGAGCCAACCAAGATAGTAAATCAAAGCCGCTCAAATATTGCATGAGCCGATATATTTTTTTTCCTACTCCTCCTCGAACTTCAGAAGTTCCCACTTGGCGGGCGATAATGCAAAGCTCAGGTCTAATGATAGACAGTGGAGTTAGTATACTACTAAGTTTACATAGGCGGTGAAAGTTCGGTTTTCATGCCCAATAGTACTCGTACATGGATGGTGCGTGAGAGTCAAGAGGTGGAGAATCTTGCTCAAGAAATAAATCGCAAGGGTGGCTCAGAAGGACCCCACTCGATTAGCTTACTTAAGCGATTGGCTTGAGCGGAAAACTAATCAAACGGATTATTGTAATGGCTTGTGTAATTTGCATTGGAGTGGTCTGTCAGCTAGCCAGTAAAGAAGCTAGTTAGAAGTCATCAAGTAATGGCGATGCCTGAGGCCATAGAGACAGTGGTCGAGATCTTAACACGTATAAGGATATTAGCTTGCTCTGCCAGAGCTGACGATAACTCATCCAGATGATCCGGTAGGAATGTTATTCTCTGGGCCTTCATTAGACGTCTTCAAATGCTTTGGAAACTAACAGGAATGGGGAAATGCTAGTTAGCTAGCCCCAAGTTACTAGAACTGGCCAGTTCTTGACGGCCCCCAACAAGCTAGATCATCAGATTTTTTTTTGTTCAAAGTCGACCCATTGGTTGTGCCCTCATGTCCTTTCAAATACCCGTGGGCTGGCCAACGAAATACAACTGAGCACAACTGAAATGACCTATCTCTTTGGAGGTCTATATTGAGATGAGCGAGCGCTGTTTTGTTGATTCAAAATCTACATTAAACGATGGCGCTCTGAGATGAATAAATCAATTCTTCTCGTCAAGGTTTCTGCCCACGTCCAAAACACAATCGTTGCTAATCAATGATGCATGATTTGTGCGAGTGTGAAGTAAATTCAATTATTGCTTGGGGCTTGGTAGATATAAAACTCTTCCGCCATTTGAATGTCGCCGTGTGTGCGAATAATGGGGTGCGGGTAATTATTTATGTCGGCGTAATTAAGAGTAGGATGAAAAATACCCACATTTGTCATCCATCGCGCCGTGATTTTGTTTTGATTTTGGTTTTAGTTCTAGTAGATTTTCGTTTGTCACGTTAAGATTTGGCTCTTTCCGACGTGATACAGTGGTTTCATATGGTTAATAGAGCATAAATAGAGTCACTCATGTACAAAGTTCCCTCAGCTTAGTTGGTCCGGCAATCCGTCTCTCTCAATTCAGAGGACAACCGCACAAAAATGGTTTGGATCGACAATAACTTTCATCATCGAGGCCTCGGTTAAAAGAGCTCGAAAACTGTACTGTTCCTTGTCCTCTTGTGCTCTTGTAACAGAATTCACTCACTCTCCATCTCACTGTTGTGCTGATGTTGTGGATATTCGAGAATGGAAGTCTTTTTAGTTGGGATTTATTGCATTCATTCGACCATTGCTGGGAGGCACGAGCCTGTTTTTTTCTAATTTAGAATGCACACCCGCCAAGCATCATCACGTCTCCTTGTTTTGCAAATTTTATAGACCGCAATTGACCTTGATACCATGGGGGGAGCCTCGTTAATTTGCCTGCTACAGCCTTCTTGATGATTTTATGGTCCAAGCTATTGCCAAAATAATCATGGCACACATGCCCTCATCCCAGCTAATTGTCATTCTTTCTCCCGGTTATCCCCGTCATCTTCCCTAGTATTGAAATGGAATCTCAATCTTCATTTGCATATCTTAAGCTCGACAAGAAGCCTTCCCACGCCAGAGCAAACAACTTAAAAATACAACAACAACAACAACAACAACAACAACGGGGGCTCAGATTTTTCTGAGAAAACTCGACAAACAATAACCCCACCTTACCCAGCAGTGTGAGCTTAACTGGCGACAAAGTAAGGTGAGGGAAAAGAGGAAGCATTCAATTAAAGTGACTCATTTGTGAGATGTGGAGATGATTGTCTCTTGTTGAAGCCCAAAAGCCCTGAGGCCCTTAAGGCTTTTGGTTGCTACTCGTACATCTCTCCAAATCTTGCTGTACTAACCTCCGTGCTATGCCTCGGTGAGATTTTGCACTATTCAACCAAATTGTTACGGATTTGGCTTGGCAACTAAAGCGGATTTGAATCATTTATCCAGTTTGCAGATGTACCGTAAATCCTTATGATAATCTATTCCGGTTATAAGATATTAGGAAGATGAAAGTTGTGGGCGATTTAATGGATTCAATCGTGAACAAGTACAATATTTGCCTGGGCAACGGGTGCCTAGCGACATACCAAGCAAGTATGCTCCACTTGAGAGCCAAATCCGCTTCTTACAATAGTTCAAATGACCAGCTTTAACTTCAATTTTTAGTTTTTTCTTCGTCCTCGGTGTCTTGGTTGGACGGGTGGACACATCTGTCATGATTTCACCTCTTTTTAACCCTGTCTCTTCAATGCCACCTACGTACATACAGTATACAGGACAACAGAGTAGCAAGTCCTTTGGAGCACTTTAAGTTGTCCAAGAGTTTCCACTATGGGTTGAGCCTGGGCAAAAGGACAATGAAATCTAACGCTGGCCGACAGAAAATGGTCCAGTGGGAGAAAAGTCTCCATGTCACGTTGCGTATTGAGAGGTCTTTTGTGTTATTAATTGCACACGTTTGGTGGTCTGTCTTCACTCTAGAGACGACCAAATGGAAGCAAAGTGCAAAATTCAATTACCTCGCAACTACTCAAGAACTCTCTTGCGCACACATTCACCTCCAGTGCGTGCGCACAAGTGGTGCAAGATGTACCAGCACAACTTGGACAACATTCTTAACAGAAGATGAGGCTGTTGAAGTAATTTGAAATAAAGTCCAATTGGTCACACTCGAAGTTCTTGACGAGATCCAAATTGAACTTTCATTCAGAGCCCCTCAGGCCCACCGTAGGATATACTCCGTACACGTTCGTTGCTTCGTTCCGGATGGATTCAATTTGTGCCATTTTATGGGCCCGTGTACTTATCCCTCGTTGACTATCTACGTGTAGTACATACTAGAGCAGCTTGCTTTTTGAACCAAGTTGGTTGTTCTATTTCATTCAATCATCATGAAAAATCGGGCAATTTACTGTAGCTCTCATTTGAATGATGACAAAGCAGAGCTTGCTCGCCCTGCTCTACATAGCAGGTCTGGCATTGTCATTCGCTCCAAATTGAGCGAAGCCACCAGTTATCTTTACAGGGTGCTCCAAATGATTCATCTAGGTTGCTAGGGGTGGTATTCTTTTATTGATGAGCAACCCTTCCTAACGTGGATAATGACCAGGAAAAAGTCGCACAAGCCATGGCCAACCCTGTACTAGAAGAGCCATGCGGACACGGAAATAAATGGCTTGTTGTTGAGGCTTTTTTCCATTTTGAAATGCAATTTGCCAAACAAGAGCCATACAGCCATGTGCCGTCCATGCGCCGAAAAGTCAGCAAGTATTTCTCGGCAATGCCGACTGGAGCCTACTTTTTTTGGTCTTGCACAGTTTGACATTAAATGAAAAAAAAATCGAGAATCATTCTCGTTATCATGATGGGCCAGGTTCCACTTCCGAAATCAGCTTTTTGACCGGGTCACCGTGATCCCCATTATCATCGATCTAATCTTTAATGGGGGACAGTGGGAATTCCAATATCGGCGTGATGGATCGCTCTTTGTCCTTTCTCGTTCATTTTTTTTACACTCATCAAGAGCAAATCGAAACCGATTTTGCTCGATGGGGACAGAAGATATATCCATCTACAAAATTGCATTGTGATGATAATTACTTTGGAGGTTAGCCAAACTTTGCTTATGGGTCTTTTTGAGACAAACAAAAGAGGCTCATCAAAAACACATTTCACTACAAAACTGCTAATATTTCAAGAACTGATTGGTCAGTGTGTCGTAATCCACCGTTAATGAGCCCAATAAATCCTGGCCAGATTTACTTTTTACTTCTTTCCTAGCTACTTTTGTTTATTTCTTCTAAGGTTTGTTGGCTTATTTGCTTACATTGAAAAAGACTCGAAGGTTCATCAACCCATTCAATTTCAAGCGACAGGACCATTGCGAGATCTAAGATCCATAAGGCTCTAAACCAAGATTGTTCGTAGTGATGATGGTGATGATGATGATCATCACCACTAATACTACTAATACCACCAACACATCACTCGTGGCTAACCAAGCAAAGCAGCAAAGGAGAAGAAGAGGGCTCTGATGAATTTCAAATCTGAATGGGATTGGACAGTCGACGGAGTGCGATCGCTTGATTTAGTAAGCACGTACTACACCAACTCATCGATCTTTTTGCACTAATGAAGGAATGTAATTTGGTGATTGCGTAACCTCTCCACTGGTTCAAGGTGGTGGCGTCCAACTGTTCTCTAACTTCAATTCTTACTCAAAACGAGGAAGCAGAAAACAAAAGCAAGAGCATAATAAAGGCGTCTGTCTGTCTAAAGTGTTGACGTGAAAACGGAGAGGAGACCGACCTACTTGACGAAGTTGAGACGAAACCATCCGGTGGAAGAGACCGGCATGTCCCACCATGACCCCGCGAATCGGTGGCCTTGTTGCATGCGATGTGAAAGAATCTCTCATGCTCTCGTTCTCCCAACGGTTGTTCGACACTTTGAAAGTAATGCAGTGACTGCTCAGTGTTGAGCAGCTACATTACGGTAGTTTATGCATCAGTTATGGCGTTATCATCCTGTCGCTTGTTCCCCCCGAAATATTGTGACGAGAGTGTCTGAGAAGCAATTAAGACTTTAATCACCTCATGTTTCCGCTCAAATCGTGGTTGTTAGTCCTGCTGTCGATTCATAATTCAACTGGGCTTCCTTCACGACACGTCCTTAACGAAACGATTGCCTAATGGCAGATCGGTACAGAATGCGTACTCAAACAAATGGGAGAGTCAGTAAGTATGTAGCTAGTACATATGATCAGGCCAGATTCTACGACCCTTCCAATCGGAATTGCTCCTTATCAAATTGGGCTGTTGCCACCCTAAGAAATGAGGTGAATAGACGTGACTACCAATACCAAATGCACATGCAAAACAATCATCACATCAAATTGAAAAAGTTCCCACGCTACTCGCTCATCACAGATCGCACCGACTCATTCACATTCACGTGGGTACAAGATACTAATGTCTAGAAATCACTATAGCCAGCCAATAAATCAAGAAAGCTGCTGCATTGAGCTTATTCTGATATGCTTGTTTAACAGAGTATAAATAAATCTTCCCTACTGATAAAAAAATGATCTGTCTCAACGACCAACACATTTTCAACGGATAGAGAAGGCCACGACGTTGTTTGGAGGGAGTTTTGGGGGTTGATCGTCATCGGAGGGAATTGGTCCAATTATGTTGATTATTCACTGTCTGCATTGTGAAGCGATCAATTCTTCCGCATTGCCCAGACCCGACCTTGGCGGATGCGAGCAGAAATGATATCTGTATTTGAAATATGCAGCCACAAATCTCGGATGTTCGAGTACGAAGAAAGAGGCAACATTTAACTACAGCCTTACCTACCTAGCGTACTGTATTACAGGTTCTGGTTCATCATCCTGATCAATATATTTAGAGGGGTGCAGCCAACTAATTGTCCGCAAATCATGCGATCGTAATTGCGATGGTTTGATCTCGGATTATGGTCACTCCTAGCACTAGTTCATTGGACGATTGGGCCTGATCAAGATGCTTAATCCTCGAAAGAACCACCAGAGACCGGAGACCGAAGAGCAAAATAATCTCAAATAGGTGGCCAACCAAAAATATGGTCCCCCAATGTACCCACAAGGGAACCTCATGCTTTACGTATAGATGGGTATATTCGATTTTTTTTTACCGAGAAGGGCGATACCAATCCAATACTCACTCAAGGATATGACCACGGATATCGGTAAAGTAGTGTGCACCTCATTAAAGGGTGGATGCATTAATATTTAACCTTGTCTTGAGCATTGTCAGATGCTGAATACTGTATGTACATGACGGGGACCCGAGATCTCATGTGTACAGGTACATGTACCCATATGGCCATATAAACACCTGCACTCCCAGTACAACGGATGAGCGAGTTTAAGAACGTGATCAATTAACTCATTTGCTTATTCATTTGTCTTAATGACTCGCAAACACGAATGGTCGGTTCATGAGCCTCAAGGCTGGCCATAGGAGAAGCACACTGGTTAGTCGGTTGGTTGGCCGGTCATGGTCAAGATAGCGGAGGGGGCGAGATTCCTTTAAAGCACGGACAAGTGGATCATTGCTTCCTCATTGAAATTGAGAATTGCATGCAATTTCATGGAGTTTCATAGAATCTCATCTCCACCCTGCCTTACTTTTCATGTCAGATTGCTTTTAACAAAGTGTGAAATTTGCTTATCTTGTCCATTCAAGCCAGCTCTCACGCATTTCTGTTACAAGACAGAACTGTTCAGGCATCGATCCATTCATTGGCAAGATGGTCAAGTCTTGGTAGTACCAACTCCTTCAACCAGGCTCCTTGAGGTGCAAGTTGATGCTATAATCGATGAAAGTCGTGTGTAAGGCGTTATGAGCAATTTCAAGTGTTTCAAAAACGAGTTCATGATGTTGATTTTGGCCATTTAAATTATCAGTTCTTTGACATTAGCAATTTACTAAATTTAAATCAATTTTTTTTTGGGGTGCCAATTATCAATACAAGTATTTGGGGACCTTTTCAGCAAAAGATAGTCCTCATTAGGGGTGAATAGCAAAGATCTCTCCCAAAACCGAAGCTCTCTCATACCGTCGATGTTCCTGGCAAAACATCTTTGGACCTGCTCAACCTTTTGCAACCTGATGAACTCACTGGAGCTCAAATGGCAGCATATTCAGATTGAAACTTGTATATACATCGTATAAGCACATGTCTGAAAGCTTTACCCACCTTCAGCTGGATATGCTCATCGAACTTTTCATTCTTTTGGAGGACTGCCCTAAATCCATGATGGAAGAAAGTTCCTCAACATTTCGGGCTAAAATGTGCTTTGAACCCGTGCTGACTAGGAGGAAGAGGGACATCATGGACTTCAAAAAACTCTACAAGTTTGAACTTCATGGTCTTCTCAAACACCTTCGCAATATTCAAGGTGAGAGAAATCGGCCCAGATTTAATGGGGAGCGACTTATCTTCCCCTTTTAAAAATTGGAACAACAGGAGCCAACTTTAGAGAGAATGTAAACTTGCCCTAATCCAAGATGCAACGCATCAAGTACAAGAAAACAGGAGCAAGAACCAGTGAGCATCTCATCAGAAACTGAGATGTCACACCATCAGGGTCAGGAGAACTCGAAAGCCTCAAAGCCTTGATGGCCTATAAAACATCTTGATCTGAATGAGCCAAAAAATGGTCTCGACTAGAGCTTTAGTCTTGCTAGGCTAAGATGAAGGTGGCTCATTAGTCAAGTCAAGCTGATTCTCAAAATTGCCCACCCTGTATACAGTATATTTCATATGAAAAAGTGTGCTTTTTCAAACTGTTTTTCCCTAAAAAGCGAAGGATGAAAACGTTCATATTCATTTCGCATTTCTTTCGTTTCTATTTTTTATGAATTCCTTTATTTTGATTATCTCCTCCAAAGAATGCATGCGTCATAGTGAATACTTTTTGTATCCAATTGCTATAGATTCTCACCTGATGATGATTTTGATTTTAGAGACCATACATCTATTTTGTCCTGAAAAATGATTTCAGAATGCTTCAAAGTGTGATTTTCACTTTTTAATTTAGAAGTCATGAATGTGAGTCTATATGAAAATGAAGTTTTTGTTGGCGAATATTTCTCAGCCAAAAGGGCAAGAAGATCGTAAAAAACATTAATCATCCATTTATGTTTGTTTTACGTTTTCGGAACTTATTTTGCCTAATTTTCATAAACCAAAAGAACTCTTTTGACCAAAAGGAAACTATTTTCCGACCCGTTATTACCTTGGAAAGTTGCATTTTGCAGAAAATAGATTGAAAAATAACTAACTGCCAAAATAAATGATATCTTCTTCGATAGGACTAAAAAATTATATTCTTTGACTTCCTGAAACATTTCTTTAAAGCCCAAAAATAGGAAATGTTGGCACTCAAAGCCTATTCAGGATATAAAATTACCGATGGCTTTTTCTTGAACATGGACAGCTCTGCTTGCCCATCATATACTTGAAATATTAAAAAAGAAGCATCTGACAATATAATTTTCAAATTTGTCAATTTTTGCAATGATTATTCCTACATACTAAATATTCATTCATCAAAAAGTTAATAGATAAATTCCCAATTCAAGATAAAAATGAATGACCTCATGGTTGCCAATTATGACATCATGGTTGTGAATTGTTTATTTTAAGCAAGTTTATATATCATAAACATTTTTTTTGCTTTTTCTACATGCATCAAGAAAAAGTGGAACATGTTTACTTATTCTTTGGACATTGGAAAAAGCATAATATATTTCCTGGCAATTTCCATAAGGTAAAACTGGAGCATTTTGCGGTCAAATTTGATGCAACATTTGAAGGGTAATATATCAGCGTCTGTTCGATGGAACTTTTATGAAACTTCAATTGAAAACGTGACTAATGATGCTCACAATGTTTATCAGTTATGTTTTCAAAAATAATATCTTCGATTAGGTTTTCAATGGATTTATATATTTAATTGAGCTACTTTTAATGATGCACTGTTTATCAAAGTTGGTCCTTGTGTTGTTTCAACAATGAAAAACGCAACTAGAAATCTTGGCATTTGAGCAAAATCTTTTAAAATGTAGTGGGTACCACAGTGGGTAAGCACAATGAAGTCCACCTCTCTTCTTTCTCCGGCTTATTTATTGTTCAATTTGCGCGCCCATAATTATTTGTAGGGATTACCAGAGAGTACCAGAAGATAAATCAGATTTGGGTAAGTTTTTGACCAAAATTCTGAGTATCCCTATGATGCTCAGCTAGCCAGATACACCAAGTCTAATTCGTTCAAAATAGAGTTGGTGTATCAGATAATATTTTGAATTTAAAGTTAAGTAAAATGAAAAAGTTTGTTTACAGGTAAGGAATTCCTCAAAGAAACGAAACATTTTAGCCGTGATTTCACGGTCAATGTCAGCTTTGATGTGATATTTTCACGGTGTTTATCATCATCATTCTCAGTGGATCTTCCGGTTGTGGATGGGCGACGCCCGAGGAGATTTGAGACCATGGTTTTAAGAGTTGGCCCCGGGCAAGGAGATGTTCGGCAGGACAGGAACACTTGGCAGTTTTGCACCCACTTACAAATCAATAAATTCGTTAGTTCCCTCTGTCACGCTGAGGAGACCTTAGACCTCCGACCAACCAATGAAAGAAACCCATCCTTGCTGGCACGTTTCTAGACATCTGGCCGTAGGGAAGCACGTTATGACATGAAGCTTGCCCACAGGAAAAGTGGTGATGACATGAGTCCATGTGCGAGATTTTAATTGTGAGCCTAAAGAAACGTATGGAAACGCTTCGGGTTCTGATCAACCTTGTCGGAAGAACCATTTTCAACGCCAGTCTAATTGAGTGCTTGATGCTTCTGATATTGATGGTTAGACTCGCGAACAAGCGCTCCTCAAGTTCATGACTTTCATATCTCGCAGAGTTGATTGGAAAAAAAAACTCGCATCAAACTCAGAAAAAAAAGCCAGTGAGGTCAACCTGGCAATAAAAGCCCGGTAAGCATTATTACCTGTTACGATCAATAACCCGAACAATCGTCAATTACGAGGCTACTTGAATGAATCAAACTTAACGGCCTACCTCCATGAGCTACGCACATTTTTCTACCATCGAATGGTCTGTCGAACCATCTAGCTGACGAAATATTGGGCACCTCGTCGACGAGTGTCATAATCTACGCAATTCAATTCTCTGCAATTGCCTCGTAGACAGAGCTAATGTACGAAAAGCACTTCAGATCAAATGGCTGGATTGTGACATACCTAGAAACGAGAAAAAATAGAAATCGTTTAATGACCAATTTGAGTGCGCTTCCATTCAAAAGTGACGAGACCCCATCCTTCCAACAGGTGAAAAGAAGCAGAGAGATGGAGGCAGGAAGGAAGAGAGACCACCTCAAGGAGTAATTACTGAAAATCATTTGGCCAGAGACTCGAGGAGCCACCAATGCATCCAATTGAACCTCGTTTCCAACTTTCTCCGGAAAATTGCGGAAAATTAGGCATAAACAGGGATTTCAAAGCATCAAATGATATGGTTTCTATGGAAATTTCATCGCAACTACGAGGTGACTGACTCTATGACCCTTTTCAACGAATCAAGCGTGGATCGAGGTTGCACTTTCTCGTTCGCCAATCCCCAACGAATGATACATAAACATTGGCCCAAAGGGTTCACATGCACTCAGCTAAAACATGAATGACATGTCTACCCAATCTCAAGCGCAAACTATAAGTTCATGCACAACCCATTTTTCATATATTCTCGAACTCTAACTTGGAAACCATGGAAACGTGTTTGAACAACTGCCCCCCCTTCAGCAACAATGTTTAGCTCACAGTCCGCCCCAAGTTGTTACTTTATGGTTCTATTGAGCATGTAAATTTATTCTCGTGAACTTTGGACACCCACCGGGGAGAAATCACCAAGCTTTGGACAGACTAATACATTACCCTCTGCAAGGCCTACTCGCCGTTGTTATCTTACATACTTTGTCGTTGAGAGAAACGACCAAAATGGATTCCTCAACGAGATCCCCGTTGCCGTCCCACACACTTCAGAGAGGAGTTCATACTGTGTGGCTCACTGATCAGTGACCACGATATCAAAGATCCTAGACCACCCCTTAAGTGAGCACGGGCTAGAGAATTCAATAAGGAAGAAGCGAAAAGGGCCCTTACTATTTGCTATTGAAAGATGTCATCAAGAGGTTCTAATCAGAGAATGGACTGGTTTTTTTTTTTGGAACTTGAAATTGACTAGAATCTGGACTTACAACATAAAACTCAACCTTGGTTCTTGCAATGTGGATTTCTCTGGCTTTCGGTAGGATGCAAATGTAAATATTGATTTCCTAGCGTAATCTTACGATCACAGCATTCCTTGGCTATATCTCGCCCAAGATCTCGAGGTACTCGATAAGTTGGAAAGATTTCTACCTGATCCGGCTGCCTTTCCGTTCAATAATTTGGTATCGGAAACTTGGGGTGACAATCATCTTTCAAACATTGTCAGCCTTCCTCCTCATTGTGAAAGGACAGAGGTCACAAAAAAGAAATTAGGCCTCGAACAAGGATTCGTAAAGAGGGTCCAAAGAGAGCAATCTGATCGTCTCAACGGATCACGATGAAGACGGTAATGATCCTGCTGCTGCTGCTGCCGCTGCTACTGCTGTACCGTTTTGGATCGTGAAGCAAGGAAGTTGAAGCATTGAACTAATTCCAATCGCTTTGGAGGTCCAAAGAAAAGTGAACAAGAGGAAGAGAGAGAGAGAGTAGCCTTTGTGAGAAGAACGCATCATGACTCACTCATTTCCCTTCTACTGCATCTTCTCAACATCTTTGTCGTTGAAGTGCTCTAGTGCCCTTTGTACCTGCCCTCTGAAAAGTAGAGAGGAATGTCAGGATTCAAGATGGTTTTCCATTCTCCATATAAGTAAATAAATATTAGGAAAGTTTTCCGATGACTCGTGAGTTTCTCGACCTATCAAGGTTTTCTGGAGAGAGAATGAACGGAGAAAAAGCGGACCAATGCCTGTAACATCAGCAGCTATTCTTCTGTAATCAAGAATGAGCCACCTCATTGTTGGGGGCGGAGAGGAATGGGGAGGGGAGGACATCTTTTCACTATTGGGTCCCTTTGACATGGGATCATGTTCACACGGGTCGGTAAGTCGGTGATTAAGCCATCCGAAGTCGATGGAGCGAGTTCGAGTCATGTAAATAAAACCATTAAGGCGATTTTCGTTGAGCAAACAAGCCCGTCAGTCATCCACGGGCAAGAACTAGACACCCTGTCAAATTAAGATCTTATACTCACACGTCCCGAGGGTCAGCTCAACCCGAAAGAAGTGGCCTATGGCTTGGCACTGGATCTCGTTAACGAATGACTAATGATAGCAAAGAAATGGGTAAAGAAACAGTTTTTTTTCCTGAATGCCATGTCAACCGTTATGGTTTCATGACTTGCACATTGAAATTCAATATCTACCGTCGTGCCTTCCTACCCGTATCTAGTAGACTCAAGGGGGCATACCACGTTGCTCACACCAACCCGAAAGTATTGCATCACAACCACATTTCATATGCTGGTTGAATATCATCGAGGATGGCGGTGGTTAGCCATCAGTGGTTGGTTTGCAAAAAAAAGGAATTTGTGTGAACGCGTCTCTGTCGGTGTTTTCGGTATATTACAATGCAGTCGCGCTGATCTGTCCACCATGGTTGTTTATTTGATTCGCTTTTAGCGTGGGAAAACCGAGCGGAAGTCCAAAAATGCCCGTGAATCATCGACACCAACTGAGATCGACGACCGTCGTGGTCGTTCCTGATGGAGTTCGAGGGCCTGTCTACCTATTTTTCTCCATTCAAAGTTCGGCTCTCATCTTCTTGCTCTTGGCAGAGAATCCTCATCCTCAATTGGAGCTAGGAAGCACTTCCTAATTCTGGGTCAATCATGATACTTGAATGTCCCAATTGATTCCAAAAGGCCCTCGTGCTCTTGGCCATGCATGGCATCCATGCTATCGGGTGCATAGATGGCACGACGCCGCAACTTTCCTTTTCTTTTCATCCCAACTTTCAGTAATTTTGAGCCCATCGCCATGAGATGAATCCATGCAATATGTTGAATGAAGGGAAACAAAGGTGAAAGAGCCTGCTGCTGGGTCGTCCAGAGACCACACTCAGGATCCCCGAGCCCTTTTCACTCAAAATCACTCCCCACCTCCTTCTGCGTACGTACGCTGGGCTCAATGAGGAATGTAGGTAAGTAAGGATGGATGTACTCGTACGTCTACTACTACTACTCCTACCACTCCTTGCCTACTCGGACTTTTTTCATTCATGGCATGCCTCGTGAGAGAGAAATGGGTACAGGCTATCTGGGGGCAGGCACTACCTTTTGTAGGTAACGGGCACCACCAAGTGCAGATGGGTAAAAAGAATGCTGAGGCCTTTTCCGAGATTAAAATTGATTTTTACTCTCTACCTTCCTATACCGTGCACATGACGGGGGTCTACCCCCAAAAAGGAGCTATTTCTTTCGGGATTCGTTTTCACTTAATTTCAGGCCTTATCCATTCCAAATTTGTCTCAGTCTCTTTGGCACGTCGCTTTGTTTACTCTTTCAGAGCCAAAATGAAGAAAATAGCATGCACAATGGACGCCATTTTCCTCTTGTCCACTTGAGACCAATCCAATTTGAAAGATCGCAAATTGAAAAGAGACCCGACTCCATTTTTCTGCAATTGTCTGTTCGCGAGACTATCAAAAGCTCTGTTTCTTGACAAGACCTGACATCTTCTTTTCATATCTCGGAACAAAGCCAGTTTCTTGGGTTGTGGGGATTGTGGGCTGGCAGAGCACAGGCTCATCCTCAGCTCAGAGCTCGTTTTGGGATGAAGATGACAACTCCGCGGCACAACCCAAGAAAACTCCCTAACGACAACCGAAACCAAATTTATGGGACTTTCTACCCACACGATCCATTGGGTAGTTGGTTAGTTTGCATTGTAGTAGATGCACGCATCGCATCAGATGGCTCGGCCAATTGATGATCGGTTTTGTTTGTGCGCTTGAATATCTGTCTGTTTGATAGGATCTTCAGCCATGATCTCATTGGCTTTGCTCTCACTCTCTATTGAGCCTATTTTGACAAACATGGAAGTAGGTCAGGGAAACGCCATGAGACGACCCCCATGACCCGATCAACTCTTTTTACCGCTTTTAACTCCCAACAGAAATGCAACTAGTAAAAACCATTTGATTGAGCTCTTGGCAACATCAACATTGGGAAGTCATTCCCGATAAATGGCTGGAAAGCCAACCATTATTCCTATGTGGCTCACTACAAGCCTTTCTTTCTAGAACGTACGTAAGTATCTCGTTTCAACACGAGAACATAAAAAAAAACATCATTGTCTATCTTGCTCACTTTACCACTTTGAGAACACAGAGAACGTGGAATCGATCAGACCTAGAGCATTTAACTTAAAGGTGCTCGAAAACGTCATTCAATTCCATGGTCTTACTGCTGCGACTGATGAATAAGGGTAAATCTTCGTAGAGGAGCATATTTTCACAACATTCCTGCTCGAACAAAATTCGGCGACATTAATGCTCGCCCCAAGAACTGCAATTTAGAAGCTACAAGCCCGATATTGGAAGGATGCCGAGTCCCTTAACTTGGCATGAGAATCATAAAATTCAACCGTTTTGGTGCTCGTAAAGCGGAAGAAGGAGGGGTCAACCAACACTCAGGACGATACTTGAACAACCGAATCGAAAGGCTACATGGTCGCCTCACCAGGTTGTACCCAAAAAGATGGCGTTCCGCGTGTAAAAATACCAGCGGCAAGGTGTCTGATGACTTACAATAATTATACCAATTTGTGCTCGTCTTGACGGATAGAGGGATGAATCGGAGGAAAAAGCATAGGCGCATGAAAAAAAGTCAAACTTTCACTTCAAATTTTGAGAGCATTCTCATGATAACATCGTCGTCAGTGATTCAAAGGCAATCGTCCATTTGACTCATTTCCAGTGAGTGGATAAATGGAGTGACGAGATGAGCCGCGGCGAGCATCGCTCACAATTCTACGATCATCATGAGGATTGTTGATTATTGATACACCTTTGGAGGCGACCATATAAACGACAATTGGAAACGTCTAGACCGGCGACGTATCTGCTTTCCGGTAGGAACATGATTCCTTCGCTTTCCTCATCAGAGGCTAGAACTTGACACCCGGTTGAAGAACTAATGGGTGACTGGGCAGAAAGTGAGAACCCCATTCTGGATCAATTCACCCACTCTCTGCACGGCCCCAAGAGACGCTCACTCCGGCCTAACCAAAACGCATTGTTGACCATGCTCGAGACATAACAGAAGAAGAAGACGATTGACATGTTGTTGTCGTTGTCATGAGGTATTATTCATGCCTTCCTTAGCTTGGAACAGGTTTGGGCGGGTTTTGCCTTGTGACGAAAACGGAGTTCGGATTTCAGGTTCATAATGGTGCCTTAAATGGTTTCCAAACTGGCCTCACGTCATAAACGTCATGGTGGATGAACAAAGAGCAGTCCTACATGTAAATAATGCACTTCAGTCGATAAAAGTGCCAACCAAAGCGTTGCCCAAGGAATGTTCGGAGCCATGTTGAACAAGGCTGTTTGTGACCGTTCAAGATTCAAATCACGGAATGCATTTAAAGTGCTTCAAATTAGAGTCCTTCTCCGGAGGTGCGCGATTACTATTTGATGCATGATTTACCACGGCCCTGACACCAGGGTTGCGCATTCTTCGATGGGAAATGTTGCCAATGTCAATGTTGTTGTCGAGACCACTTTGGAAGAAAAATGATCTTGTTCAACAAGCATCATTCCGCCATAATTCAGTGCAATATCTTTTATGCGTCCGCACTGTTATATTTGTCGATTTCTCCATAATCCTCCTAGATCCTACATTTGGAGCGCGTTATTGGCCATTCTGCTTCAATGTGTTGGAAGAATGTTCCCCTGTTGACATTGGACTTGGCTCATCCTGTCTCCCGATGATGGGTGAGGTAACAAGTAATTTAAGATATCTGAGCATTCCTAAAATAGTTGCTCTGAGCCCTCGGGTTGAGGGGATTTTAATTGACTTGGCCAAAAAGATTTTTTTGAGGACGGCCCGGATTGACACATAAGCTGATTTTTATCCCAATTCAAGTTCCTTCTCGTGGCACCGCCTGTCTTTGGAGAGGGTGGAGGAGGGGAGGAGGACGTTCGAAGGATCCAACGCACCAAGTCAGTCAGCACTGTGTCGTGTTGTTGGATGAACAGATCTACAGATTTACCACTATTGATTTCGAGGGGTTCCTCCTTATAAGGCCCGGATGTTGGGTTGCCTTATTAGTTCGGAGTTGGGAGTGAATGTGCCAAAGAGATACATTCATAGAATCTCTGTTGGATTGACTCTGGATTCAGTGGGCAACTTCATCATCATCATCGACCTCCTCATGATGGATGCGCGTCTCAATTGAAATACCCCGCTACATCTTCCGGTCTTATCTTGCGGTACTTAATCAATTCTGTCATGCATTTACAATTATTGTGATTCCAAGCTCAAACCCGAGAGAATTAACGCCCTCCTTGGTCAGTCGGGCAAGAGCCAAGGATTAAATCGGTAGTAGTTTCAAGCACTTCTGCACATTGGAATGATGATCAGTGTCAATAGTTGTCCACTCATGACTTTATCAAATGAGTGTCACCTTTGCGCACATCCAAAATCGAAATACCAAAGACCGATTGGAGAGTGTAAAAAATGCAGAGACAAGTCGCTGATTCTGTGAGGTCTTAATGCTGAAATGTCATCGTTCCCATCTTGATCTTCCAATCAAAGATCGAGATCATTCGGGATTCGATGACTCTTATTCATCCAGGGTCGACGAAAAACTATCAAAAGCCATTGCAAACCATTTATGATAGGAGGGAAGCAATACAACAGATAACCAACCGCCCACGGAGGTTACGATAATTTGGATGAGCCACTCTGTCACTTCTGCCGAGCTCCTCGGTTGTTGCTCCGGAGACCAAGTTATACACTTCAAGGATTGATCGCGGGAAAAAACGAAATGAAGCCATCGTCATTTATCATACCTTGCTTCCGTTTTCTTGAATTCATTCGAATTTTGT
The DNA here is from genome assembly GCF_007210705.1 of Tigriopus californicus. Lineage (NCBI taxonomy): Eukaryota > Metazoa > Arthropoda > Copepoda > Harpacticoida > Harpacticidae > Tigriopus > Tigriopus californicus. The sequence continues at coordinate 3,855,356 of NC_081443.1, forward strand.
CCATTCTAACCAACTACATTGTCTAGGGTTGATCGCGCCCACCAACCAGACGCCGAGAAAGATTTGACCATCTCTGACTCTCTGAATGCTTGAGTCCTCGTTTTCCTCCAACGTTCATTTCTTGACATATAGTATTCTCTTTTCGCTATTGTCATGACGACACTCATTGCGACTCTTTTAGATATGTGCCATGGCTTTGAGTGACTTGAATTGGCTCCAGGTATCCCTGAATATAATAAAAACGATCCAACTCTGACCACAACACACAACGGTCGTTTTGATGTGTCCATCAACAAAAAAATGCTCGTCTCGGTCGCAACGCGAAACGATGCATCCGTGCTCCCATCAAACCCAATCTTTTAATGGGGGGAGCCATCTAAAACTAGAGATTTTGGGTCACAAAAGGATGAGTGAAGCAAAAAGTGAGTGACATACTCGGCTTTGAAAAGAACCTGCGTGCTACGTTACTAGACACCGAAGGTCAAGGCAATGAATCCATTTGGCGAGCAACCTTTTGTTGTCCAAACAAGATAATAATGCTACAAACAACATAAAGTGAGCGAAACATTTGTCACGCCGTCCTTGAAATGAATCACAAAAACCCGCACGAAGGTCAAACTATATTGACTCGTTTCTGTGTTTTCTTTGTTCCGCACCAAATGTCTGACCTCTATGCTCCATTGCATTCCAAAAGTAATTTTTAAATTGGCACACGCGCTTGAACATGAGATCTTCAGCAGGACTCGAGTGAGTGCGAAACATAACATGAGCAAAAAAACATTGCCGTGATTCACTTCAGACGCACATTTAGCTTGTGACGTGCTCAATGGTTGGTTGGAGTTGCGGAGTGGTGGAGTGTTGGCGGTCGGTGGTGGGTTGGTCGGGTTTCGCACACTTGAGTGAACACGAAAAGCATCAAGCATCATCAGTGACTTATGATTGGCTTGACCTTAGTTCACATCACTTTTTATGCTCCACCATTAGCATTCCAAGGTGGATTATTTTCTCGATTGGACCTGGCCCATAAGCCTCAAGTGCATATCGATTCAATTTTTATTTGAAAACGAGACATACGAGTACCGATTTTTAAAAGGGCTCGGAATTTCATTCACGTTGAAGGCCTCCAAGGCTTAGGCCTTGAGAAATCGCTTTTGAGGTCGGTTGGAAAACTTGAAAAACTAGGCAAGATTCGTTTCAACTGACGTCTCCTTGTTGGGTGTGGAGGAGTGAATTACACCTTAGTTGATCAGACTTGAATTAAGGACCCTGTCCAAGGGATCGAAATCAATTTCCCATGCCTCTCACCCTTCAAAGGAGAGGGGGGTCCTTTTCAAGTCTTCTATCCAACTAGCATCACCACCAATCTGAGAGAGTGGGAGAGAAGAAACACGATCCTCGTTGAAACCAATGCTCAACACAGTACGGCCTTGAATTTATCATTGGTCAATCATGGCTAAACCGACCCGAACTTAGACGACCAGGGAAGATTTCGGACTAGTGTTTGGCCCCCGTCATCATTAGAAATGAATTTGACTGTATTTCCTTCATCACTGGCCAAAGACGAGACTAGTGAGCGGGAGAGCGACACAACGACAGAGCGAGTGAACGATACTACTGTCAGCTACTACTAGGCTTTGAGGGTCTTCCGATCTCGCGGTATTTGTTTGCTAAACAATTGTTGAGTGGTCGGCAGGTCATAATTTTAGGCCCCAGGACAACTCTGCTCGACCTCGTAGGAATCAATTGAAATTCAATATTCTCCTCCAAAATTGGATTCGCCATTATTTTACGTATTCTTGGTTAGCTCTACCTACCGTATCGCATTTTTTTGACGTACAGCCGTTCCTAGATTTGGTCGGAAATGCGTGGTTCTTGAAAGAGGTAAGAAATCTTTTGGAAGTTTATTGTAACGTACAGTGTTCGGTAGATTGTAGAACCGCTACTTGAATAACAGCTTCATACAGCTGAATCGGTACAGCTTTTTTTATTATGACTTTTAGTTACCGGGTAAAAATGTCACTCGAGGGATGACGAGCGGGTTGAGAAATCCCAACCAATCTAGTTCAAATACATCTTTTTTTGCCCGATCAATTGGGCTGCTTCGCCGCCTCGACTCCAAGATTTGTCAAACAGAGCAAAACCAAAACCAATGGTACCATTCTATGACATTAGTCGCGTGAGCACGCGTCAATTTTGCGCAATATGACGGCTACATTTTGGATGTGTCATGCAGAAAATCGTTCTCTCGATTTTTTTTGTGCCTCTTATTTGATGGGCTGGGAATGACTTGTGAGCGAGCTAGTGCGTGCGTGTGTCTAACAGCATTCATACATGACGTACTTAATCTGCTATAAAACAAGTCTCTTGATGATGCCGATGATAATAATGATGATAATAATAAGGAATACTTGGGATGTTAGCCACAAACCTTGAAAAAGAAGGTGTTTGTTAGCCTACCCAACAAAACCAGGTTTTCCGACCATTAAAGCTAATAAACAACGGTTCAAGCAATGTGCAAGTATTATTACACAGGGGTATTGTGGCGGGACCACATTTTTGCTCAATGAGCGGAACTTGCACTTCAAGGTTTCGTTGAGCTCGTCTCTGGTTGGTTTTGCATTTTCACAAGCGGGAAGTTTGTTTCCGATATGACACATTTTTGTAAAATCTGAATGAAGCCCAGTTATGGTTGGATTGTACCTCCCTAAACCGGTGCCGGTGGCCTCACACCGTTCCAGTATGCATGCGATCATCGACACTGAAGTTCAACCATCCAATGAAAGCATGACATCTGAGAAACAGTTTTCAAGTATCACCACTGCCATCCATCCATCCACCCCTGCTTTGCTACTGCTCTATGAATGTGTTCGATCTGCTGCAACGTCGAACTTGCTAGCATTCAAACGGACGAATTGACATGCCTTGGTTCTCCTAGCACCATTCGCACACACACTAAGTACTCGTCGCACTGGTGAATAATGAATTTCCGGTCTTTGTTTCTTCTTCAATTTGGCAACCGATGGAGGGCTACCACCTCTAATGACATCATGAATTGGCAAGTATTCATTCGATTTTCTCGCATTTCCAACTAGATCTCAGTACCATTATTGCCATCAGCGGCAATGGTTTGCTACGTACGGTACGTAACTGTAAGGGCTGCAAATGGTCGTTGTTCATTGTTCATTATTCATGCTTCCGTGGTTCACGTTTGAAAACAAGATACCAATATCCCACAACAGGATATGATGTATTGATCGACAACTCGGCATCAGCCCCGGTTTCTTTCCCTTTTCCTCATCTCTGCCTTTGAGGCTAAATTGGTTCTGGTTCTACGACAAATGATGAACCATCATCAAGAACCGTTCTAGCTCGAAACTGAGGAGAGACGAGTAAATCGATGTCAATTTGGTTTTGGGAATCATTGAATCCAATCAAAGCACAGCTCAATTTCAAAAAGAGACACAATAATGGACAGGCATGGTAGCACCAAGGGCTGGACACATCATTAAGTTGGTGGACCACCATTAATGTTGTTCTTTTTGCGAATCCGAAACTTTTAAATGGAACTACACATTGCCTTGATGCTTCATTAAGTCAGAAAACAAGTTAAGTTGGCGGAAATGGCATTTTCGTGATCATGGATGATGGACATTTCGGACATTTCTCTACAGTGATGCTGCACTTCACTTGCGATTGAATGAACAAAAGCCAAGATAGATTCATTGGCATGGAACCTATTCATTTACCCCTAGTTTCCGGGAAAATTCAACATTTAATCGCGTTCGTTTTTCGATCGAGTTCTACAAGTCTTACCTTGTTAGTTTGGCTCAGGTTCGAAATCATGTCCAGTTGGTCGGGGTTGAGTTTCCCCGAATTGGTACTCCATCGTTGCCTCATAAGATAGTTTCCACTCACACTGGCACTTCGATGTCTGTGGTGGCGTTTGGTGCTTTGCACTCGTTTACGCGAATCCTCGTATCTGGACAGTTTTGGCGAACGATATTGTTCAACGTTCAAACGTTGTCCCAAAGCGGTTTTATCCCCATCCAAGTTGTTCCCAGGGTTAATAATCCATGGTCTCGACGGAGCCGACACTTTCCTGGTCAAGATTGGAACAACTGGAGATGGGGATACCTGGTAAGATTGAGCTACGGGAGAAATTTTGCCGATAGGGTCCTTCAGGGTGCAAAGCTCGCACCTCTTTTCCTATCAAATCACGAAAGCTTGTCACTAAACCGATCGCCACATAATTTAGAATAGGATGAAAATCACATACATTGACATGTACACATGACCTCACTCACTTGGACACTAACTACATACTCCCTTGGAGCATTTTTGGAAGATGTTGTAGTAGTAGAGGCAGAAGCAGAAGAAGACGAGCTCGCTCTCCAGTACATACAAACATGCACGTTCGTTCGTTCGCACAGTATATACGTACATAAGTTCCTTCGTTGGTTCGTTGAACGTCCAAACACGCAGGCACTAAAATGTGATTTCCACGATGGATTCCGTGCGACGGGCGCTTTGGACGATCATCACCAATATCAACCTCACCTGTGGCCTACAGCAATGGCCAAATCGGCGTGCACTCTTCCATGGGTGAACACTTAACGAGGTTGGGTGAAGGACTTGAAAGCACTCGATGCAACGGGTTTTGACATTCCCGCTTAAAATTGGAATCCTGGTCAAGTTTTTTTAAACGCTCGTACCTCTTGAGTTAAGATTTGGACGTTTCCCAGATCAGAATGAGCATCCGCTCACCACTTTGGACAGTGTATTGTCATACCGGTTAACACCTAAGCAAACCCTTAACTCCGGGGTAAGAGCTTTAAACAGCAGCACAAGGTGTTGCTTATATCTTTCAATATCAAACTACCAGGCACTTTCGAGAGATTTACGGCAAGATCGGGATTTTTTTTCCGCATTTGCCAATTTAACAATAGCTGACATCAAGATGTAATGGAACGGCTCAAATTAGCACTGTAAATGCACACCCGAGTTCTCTTGGCCTGGTACGGATGTGTGATGTGACCTCACAACACGAACACTTATCGAACTAGTTAGTTTGACAACAGGGGCAAGAGCAATAGCACAAAATTCGGCATTCTAAAGAATGCTCTGTTTTCAAAACATACTACTAAGTAAGGGTCGTAGGGTGAAATCTGATCTGGCTTCCAAATGTGCATTGGGGGAGGGTTGAATGTGCGTGTGTGAGCGTATGTGTAAAACTGTGTATGGGTTTTACGAGCTCAAGGGAAGATGGAAGATGGCCAACCTAGATGAAAGATGTCATCATCGCCAACAACAAACTCAAATACACCCCAAATATTTCTAGCCCGAGTTGACGACTGTTCAAGCTGTCTGGAGAAGAGGCGTAGGATTGTTTAAAGTTGGCTGAATGTTGATGATCCATGAAACACACTTGGGAACTGAGTGCCACCAATTTAGATAAAGACCTACCATGAATTACTAATACATATCATGGTAAGGAGCATCGAAATTGCTATTATGAAATTACTATGTTTTTCAAATCCCTTTCGAATGTGTCTACCATCTCATCTCTATCGTCATGAGCGATATATTTCATAGGGTTCATGAAAGAAGTACCGATAAACAAGGCAATTTTTATTGACATGGTAAGATTTTGCACCTGAACTTGAAGTGTTTTGGGTCATTGGAGTAAGCACCGTTTTAGGCGTCAATCTTCAGTTTCTATGAACTATGAACTGAGTATCAAATTTGATCCAAGTTCATATGCACAAACATAACTGCTATCAAGATTTGATGAACATATTTGCAAGGAAAAAGCGACATCTTGCTTTTAATCGTTTTCAATCATAAAAAGAAAACCTTGGATCTACGTACGGCAACAGTGTTGGAAGCTAATTTCCTAATTGTGCCTTTAGGTTAGATTTAGCAGATGCACTTAGACTCTTTGATCACGATACACTCTATAATTTAAATACTCTTAAGTTATTTTGCTAACGGTTCGTATTTTACTCCTCGCATTTTACAATTGTAGTTCCTTGTGGAGCGAATTTCTGTTCAGCCGTAATTGAAATGACGAACTATTCGAAGAGCCCTTAATCTTTAAATTGTGATATTTAAAATAGTTATTGTTCCGTTGGTATTATGATCCACCTTCATCCTTTGATGATCCTTTGGGATTCAAGTTGAATTTGATCCTTCAGAGGACGAAGCGAGTTCTGCCGGCTCTGCATTGCCAATTTCATTAAGCTGTTTCTCCCAAAGAGCCAATATTCATCTCGGAGACCATGGCAGTCAGAAGATGGTATGGGGGTATGAATATGTTGCATCTTATTGTAATGATTTCTATTGAGCTTTTTCAAAGGACTAAAGATCCGTTACAAATCGTTTACGCATACTATTTGGGAGTGAGTTGAGTTGTGAAACAATTCCCAGATCGATAAATTTCCCGTCAATCACCCGAAACTTGAGTGTCAGCTTGTTTCCTAGGCAGTTGCCACCTTGGCACACAGATCTATGCAACTCCAATTCATCCATCCACTCGGACAGGGTGTTTTCCACATGCAATCTTAATTTCAACATCTGGCCAAGATGAGTTGTGTGAGTTGAACACACTTGGCTGTTTAGTCCAAACAGGTGAGACACGAACAAACCCATTAGGGATTTCACCTTTCAATTAGAATATCACACTCGAGAGATGAAATCTACATTTTAAGTGGAATTGTTTTTTTTTTTTTATTTCCAAAAAGAACCTTTGAGACCACCTGGCTTCCTCACAACGATTTGCGGGACCGATCCGAATGGTTGGACGACTCGGTTGAAGTTAAGACTCTAATAGGATGCGCAGACATAATGAAGAAAGATATTTCAGGATAACCAATTTCTGAAATCTGATCGTTTTGGACTTTGAGAAGACCAAGGGTGTCCAAATTTGTGGAAAAGTACATATTAAATTGTTTTCATCAGGTTTAACCCCAAAATGCCCCTGTTATGTCTGAACTCAAATACCAAGTCAATTGATGTACAAGGCCGATCAGGTAAATTTACACCGTTTTCAACAACACACATATCGATGTAATGAGCAAACAGATATCTTGAAATACCTTGAAGTTAAGACTTTAGTTACTTCCCAATAGCCCACAAACATTGAGTGGCATTCATGAAGCAGGGACGTCGGGATGTGACCTTTGCTCGATCTAGCTTTCGCGGGACATCCAGCCACTCCCTTGATCAAACTTCTGAAGCTCCACAATAGAGGCCTTCAAGGCCTTGACGCTGTTGTGGTTGGTCGTGCACATCTCCTTCTCTAACTCCCCTTAGAAGAATAAGTCTATGGGTTGAGGTCAGGTGAGTTGGAGGGCCAGGTTTAGAAAAATGTACATAGTTGTCTCTGAGGAGCTTTAGCGTGGTCTTTGACTTGTGAGGTAACGCATTGCCGAACTTGAACACAATGACTACTCTATGTAATTGGCCTTCTCCAAGATCTCAGAAATGACCTGGTTGTAGGGGAACTAAAAGTAATACTCCAACTTACGTGCTTCTTCTTGGCAAGATATGGGATGGGTGTGTTCGGTGCTAACTGGAGTGATGGGGCTCTCTTTTAATACTATTGGGGAGCATTGATCTTCCCCGTGTCATCCACTGTGGGTTATTGATGGGGTAAGTTTATTTGATCGGGCCTGTGGATTTTTAATAATATAAATAATAAGAAATGATAATATTTTTCTTGGACGATTTAAAGCACCTCAGAACTATATTTAGCGGCACTTAAAACATACTGAAATCAAGTTCTCCAAAACATGATTTGTAAACATCAAAGTTACTCGTATTAATGCGATCACTCGAATTCTGAAGAAAATACGCGCAGCAAAGAGTGTTATTGATTTTGGGGTTTTGTGAAGATTTATTGAAACTGAGTAAGAAGTGTATCTTTGAGACCTCATTGATTTTCTTGAAAACGTAAAATTTGATGTAGTTTTAACAGTTCATAAATAAAGTTGTAAACAAAAAATACATATTTCAAGGAGTTTTAGTGACGTTACATATTGTACGCGTACCGATTTTTTGCACTGAACTAAAATGAGGGTGATAGCTCTTCCTTCACTTCCAATCATCTCATATAAATCGATTTTGAGCTATTAGTTACAAATAAATACACAAATAAGTCAAGGGTTGGAAGTTCCGCTATGAAAATGATAAAAAAAAAACACAAACCTTGCATGGAAAGCGAAATATCCGAGCCCATTAATTAACAAGCTCGCTGAATCCAAAGGAAACGCATCCAAAACGTTGATGGAATCATCAAAATCAATGCAAAAAGTTCCAAGACCTATCCCACAGCTCGTTGTGGTAATTTCCCACATAACTGAAAAGAGGGACCTCTCCAGGCTTACCATGAACCATGGCATTTACCACACTTTTGTAAGTGTGTTTAAGCATATTTTTTGGTCTGAGCTAGAATCACACAAATCAATAAAATTAAAGCTGTTCCGTATTATCCTTGTGAGCTAGAAAAATGGCAAAATTTTCTTGGTTTTTCCTTTGTAACATGAAAGGGCTTTTAACCACAGTGAAGGATCACAGGACGAAGCATGAATTTTATTGTCATACATTTCTTGCTGCTGTGAGTAGTTGATTTTTTTGAATGAGAAGTTCAATGTGGTTTCGTGAGTCCAAATTTTGAAATGCGACAGTTCTAAATTTTACCTCGTCACATTTCAAAATGTGCGTTCGCGAAACTATCTGATACTTGCAGAAGGTGCAACTGGGTACAAATCTTTTTTTTGCGGACTTCCTTACCGCTACTGGGATTGGAATCCCAGCAGTTCACGACGAGAAATTGGTTCATTTTACTTAACTTTTATTTATATATATTATTTGATCGACCAACGAATTAGAGTTGGCTGATCTGCTTGTTTCATAATGAGACATCTCGCGGCAAAGAAAGGAAAGACAGCGTTAGTAAACCCTCTGCTAACGTTTGTTCTTGCGTCGTTGTAAAGAAAGAGAATTAACAACCCTAGACAACAATTGATGTTAATGAGCTGACAGTACTTTTTCCGACTCTGCAAGCTCTATCCTGAACAAGTTATCAAGAAGAAATTGTGATAAATTTGAATGAGACATTTAGCAACATCAATAATCCAAAAAGAACTGGATTATTGATACCATCCAGGAAATAGCCACAGAAAGATGTTACTAGAGTTGTTTTCTTTCCAATGATACCACATCCGTAATGGCATTTTGGGAAACCATTAGCTAGCCCCCCAAAAAATCACTATGATTATTCTCACATAGATCAAACTAAGGCAATCTTTTCGATGATGATAACTCATTACTTGGAAATTAACTATTGCATTTATTTTCCAAGCTTTCTGTTATCCTTCATTTAATTTTGATAATCGTTTGATCCTATTGACTGCTATTGATGGTTCTATAACGTGATAGGTTGCAACAACAATGTAAACTCATGCATCACGTTTAATGGTAAAGAGTATGGGTTACGAAGTTGGACTAGATTCCTTGGAAAAAAATCAATTCAGTTATTTGCGTGGCGGCATTACTATTACAGTAAAAATCGGATACAAGAGCAGCTTTGGGGCCGTGAATTTCTGCTCTTATATCCGATGCTCTAGTTCCGCGGCTCTAGAGGCGAAACTGATGGTAGAAAACATACTTTTAAGATATAATTTGATGTAGTTTTATGGTCCAAACAAAATGCAACCATTAAAATCGAGAAAAATGAAACAAGATGCATGGAGGGCAGTGTCTTGACCGTATGCTTACGCACCAAATACGTAGTTAATTTGTCACAGAATTACATACTGGCTATGAAGTTTGAAAAAACCCACGAGTTTTCCAAAGGAAGCACGTTTGACTCCTAACTTTGGGGTAGCTTCGGTCAGGCTTATCTTGGACAGCTTGTCACAATCGGCAAGGAGCTTTTGCCTCTCCTTGATGGAAGAAGTGGTTCTTTTGGCAGACGCCATTATGTATGAGTGTTTGTTTTTATGAGAAAGTGGCTGAAAACTCGCTTTTGTAAAATGGCTTAACCAGCTTCCATGGAAAACTTCATTGTGGAGCGCGGGAAATAAAACGAAATATTTTGCCGCCTTCAATTCTGCTTCTATATCCGATGTGGCCCAAAATTTTGTGCTCGTATATCCAATGCTACTTTACTATACTTCACTATATAATTTGATTCGGGGATTCACAATCCTGCTCTTACATCCGATATGCTCTTATATCCGATTTTTACTGTAACTGCTAAATCAGAACTCTCATCACTAGAGACACTGAAAATATTCAACTCCTTCTGGTGAAATATAGAAATACTATTTTCTTTAAAAAAGGCAAAATATTTAAAAAAAACAGGCCCAATAATGAAGAAAATGAAAATATTTGATTCACAGATTTTATAAATTGCTATTGGTTTTCAATCAATAGAAAGTGTGAAATTTGAGACTCTGTACACCACTGAGTTTTTATGATTAATTTTCAACTGAGCCAAAACAGTGTTACTAAATAATCAAGTTTCCAATACTTTATCTAATGAATTTGTAAATCATTAATAACTTACTGAAGTTGAATGGCTAGTTGTGTTGAAAACAGGCTTTACTAAATGGATTATTTTCTTTGCACTTTTATTTTGGTGTACTTGTGTAACAAAAATCTCAAATTGGGTGTTGCAAAGTTTACTAAAGCCAATTGCAACTTCTTAAAATGCATCCTCCACCCAAAGGTTTAAATTTCAGATGCCACGAACTATTAACACTCTTTCATAATTTTTTTTGAAGGCTAGTTAGGAAAAGAGTGATTTCCATATTTTGGATTTATTATCCAAATTTTAAATTTATTTTATCTTGCTAAAAAACGTAGCCAAGATTTGGATAAATGCACTGCCAAGTTGAACTACACGAATGGTCTTGTTCATTAAGAAGTTAGGTTCAGGATTCCAACAAAAAAACACCGCACCACTTGAGGCAGGGCTCAATTTCCTAAGCAAAAACAAACGTAACAAATAACTCGTCGAAGTATCTGCTGTACGGCCAAGGCGGATGTGTAATGGTTTTAAAAATGAAATGTTGAAGCCAAAGGTTAAAAACTAAATAAGATTAAAGGTAGAGAAGTAGGAGATGATAGGAGTCATTCGCCAAAAGATTCGATCACACGTGGAGTCTGTGTAAAAATGCTTTTCATTAAGGAGGGATAGCACATTTGTAGAGCGGCAGTAAATTGACGTCTAGAAGTCCACGCTGAAACAAGGCTAGACTAGAGCACAGTCTTAGATCCAGCGGCAAAAAATTCCACAATCTCACAATACGAACAAAAAAAAGCACCCTCTCGTACTTTTGAGCGTTATAGTGATGTTTTAGATGTTCATTAGTTCTGCTTCGTGTTTGTACACTTGAGATCACATTTCTTGTCTCTATACGGTAACAATCTCTTGTAGTTAAATCGGATATATCATAAAAGCGCAGACCAGATCCATTCGAAGTCGTCGCTCCTCTAGGGACACGAGCTTAAAGTGAAATAGCCTATCGGGATATGGAGTTCTAGCGTAAGGTAGAATCGCCGCGAAAATTTTCGTTGGACGCCCTCTATCCTAAGAACATCCCTGGAATATGACGGGGTCCAAACCTGAGTGGCAAACTCCAAAAGCTAAGTTTTTTTATCAGTGTTCTTTGATACAAAATTTAACAGAAAAATGTCCAATTTAAGGATTATTAGGCACTGAAACTGTTATTTCTTCGGAAATTTGGTCAAAACCACCTGAATGTTTAAAAATGCCCCAAAATGACTCGATATTTGAACTACACACTAAAACAAATCTCTACTCATCACTCTTATTTTCAATCTCGCATAAACTCGAATCATACATAAGAAGTTTAATCACTTTTGTTTTTCAATGTCTTCACATGATTTCAAAAGTTTTGAATGAAGCAAAAAAGTCATAGTTCTTCCCTAGTAACGCTCTTTTTCCTTTTTTGGCCGCTAGAGTTTGTTTAACTCGCACCTTGCAGTCCCGATAAGGTTGATCGGGAATTTTTGTCAAACAGCGCGGATCCTTGATGGCATTACAATTGAAGTTTCGTAAGAAAAAATACAGAAATGTTTAATTCCTCGATAAAAATGTCGCTTTTATGAACTCATATAAGTCATATTCCAAAGCTAGTTTGCTTTTTAAAATCTCTCTCGTTGTTTCATTGATGTGATTTGGCCTGGGAGTTTCGTTTTTCTTTGGAACTGAAATCAAAAGGAGTACAGCAGTTAGATAAGTACTATCAATAACAATTAAGTTGGGCAATTTTTTGTGTGCATGGCTTTTTAGCATTTTTGAAGTATCTCAAAATCAGCCACGAAGCAAGCTATAAGAAACGCAAAATTTGTAAAAATTTGTATGAGTGATCAAATCATAAAATAGACACTAAAATTCAAGAAGTCAGTCAAATCACCAACCTTCCTGTTTCGATATGTCTTGCAATAATTGGGGGACGTTCCTCTCCATAATCTCCAGGGATTGTTGAAACTCCTCTAAAACACCCACCATCGAGAAATGCTCCAAAACATTTGCTTTCGCTTTTGCTAAAGCCCACCGAGATCCGTGGCGGGAACATTCGGAATCAAAGCCACATAAATAAGTCTGCATAGAGTTAATGAAGGAACTTTAAATCCCTCACCTCAGAACGCAACAAATTTTCCTTGCCGTTGTAAGATGATTTCAGCACTTGGGCTTGAAAAGATATTTGAGCCTTTGAACAACAATCTAAGGCGACTGAACGATTGGCGAGAGCCAGCCAGTGTGAAAATTTGTCATTTTCCTAATCGGTCGAATACAT
>NC_081443.1:3868221-3876549 GCF_007210705.1 Tigriopus californicus
AAAATTTGTCATTTTCCTAATCGGTCGAATACATTTCCCCCCAGGTTAATGCATGTGTGAATCTTTGTTAGCTCATATTCATTTTAAATTTTAGTCCAATGGTGGCGAGGCGTCCTAGTAATATCTTATCCTGAAATCCTTTTACGTCACTCACGATAGGGGAAGGCTCGTATTCTTGTCGAGGTTTCAGAATGCATTCAGGTAGGCCTCGGCTAACACAATAATCCACACTCATATTATGCCATTTTTCAGCTTCCAAAAGTCCTCGTTTCTTCAGTAAAGTCTGAAAACCTAAGCGGTCTCGTCTTCGCACAAAATGGTATCGAGAAATAAACCTTTCCGATGGATCACGAACTTGAGATATCCAAATTGGTGGTGTTCGATTAAATGCTCGGAAGTCAATGAACCGGATGTGCGACAAGAATGCTTTCTTTTCATTTGGGCGAGAAAAATAGCGCTTGACGAAAAACTCCTATTAATATATATTTAACCATTTTGAGAATGCAGCGTTATCATCCAACTCTCAAAAAATGGAGCTATATTTTGAAAATTACCTGATGTTTTGGTGTTGAGGAATGCCGAAATCCCGGATTAGTCACATTCTTTACGTAAGTGTGTCGAAATATTTCGCGCATTAGAAAAGTCAGAGTTGTTGTACCCGTTTTTGGAACTCGAGCAAAGATCAAGTGGTTTGGATTGCGTTTGAACTCAGATTGGATTGAACGAGCTTTCAAAGGCTCACGCCCTGTTCTCAGTGCTAAAGATATGTTTCCATCATCAGTAACATTGATGCAAGGATCCATAACCATACCAAGATCACTCTGTATTTAGATAAAATCCCTTTTGATGAGACAAAGAATGCAATGAAAAGGATGGATAGCTTACTGATGTTTGTTGCTTTGGAAGTTTGGTATTGTTTCTGGCAGAGAGAAAAATCAAGAAGCCGCTGATTGTGACAAAGAATAGTCTCAGCCATTCCTGCTTCATTCCGAAATGGTTCTGATGTAGTTTTCTATGAAGTTGTGGTGTCTTTTTCCTCCCTCACTCTAATCAGAAGCTAATTTACACATGAGCAAAAGACCATTTTGCAATAGAAATGAGCCAATTGGATCCTCAACTTCTTTAAAAGCTGGATCCACCTAAAAGAAAGAATAGTGACAAATCTTGCAAATTGTTTTTAGTGAAGCGTGGACAAATTTCCGTTTTGTGACAGTATTTTTTTCAGCATAATGTGTATTCTGTAAACAGTAATTATTGAAAATTTGCATTCTTCTCAGGGACATTAGTTTGTTATTGTAAAGTGTTGAAACACCAATAAAAAAAAACAACCATGTTCTGTTCTCTGGAAAACAAAAATCAAACTTCTACTTAAATTCAATATAGTCATTTCTGATGAATTCCTACCAATTTTAATAATTTACAGTCAAAATATTTAAGTCAGTATTTGACGGCATTGGAAAAATGAGAGCAATAACAACCCATGATCCTTATGAGGTAACCCAGAAATTAGGCTTCAAAATACCACTTAGGGCCATAGTTACGATATTTGTTTATTGAGAAACAAAGGAACTGTAATAAATGCCTCAACCTCTGACCTATCATATTCTTCAAGATTTGCATCAACTTTTGGGACAGTTGCCCCATTTTAAGTATCATTTTCTTTTCTCCAAATACAATAATTCCATACCATGTCAAACTATCTGATTGACCCCCAAAGTTGACTTTTCAACTTACTATTCAGCCCATTTGATATTTGTTTTATTAGGTTCCATTGACAAGAAAAATCCTGTCAATGAATGAAAATGTTTGATCTGCAGCATAATCATTGTAATTCTTCATTCCAACAATAAAAAGCAGGAATAGAAGCTTTTCAATAATAAATTGTCCCTCAGAGCTCTGAATGAATATGCTAGCTCGTCTTTTCCTTTTGAAGTAGTAGTCTCTATTTAAGCAATTAAACAAAAAGTTTGCCTGGTCTTTAATTAGCGCCAGAAACTAACATAGTAAAGTGCACCAGACAAACCATGCCCAAGTGCCACAAAAGCTAAATAATAATCGATAAAAATGAGTCCTTCAGATGCAAAACCCATTTCCTGTTTGCAAATACTTACTTAGCTCTAACAAATTGACAAGGGAAAAACTAGTGCCCTAAGAGAAATAATTTTCAGAAATATAAGAAAATTATTCAATTATTTCAATATGATCATCTATCATATCATCAAGCAAATTTGTTTGCTTTTTTTTTACTGTAAGAATGTGCCAAATTTGCATTTCCTACAAACTTGTGGAGCATGAAACGAGCACAGTTAAAGCAAGTTAGGGTCCATGAGAAAACTAAAAGATAAGATATCCTGCCATTGGTACGGGCAACTGGTCCTACATTTTGACAATATTCCACATCTGGCGTGCAAACTAAATTGGGGATCTGGTCACCTTCAATTCGTCAGGCTAACTCCTCTCGACGTCAGGGCAAAAAAATGAAATTTTCCACTATTTTAGATTTAAATTGAGCGTCTTTACTTTGCCAAATTAACACCTAATGAACGAAGGATTATCACTCTGCACGAAAAAGTCAATTTTTTATAACAATTTTCATTTGACAAAGAAATGATGAGTACGAAAGTTGAAACTGACTCTGATCCTTACATAGGTGACACAATAAAGAATCCTTATTGGGACATTAAAGTATGATAATATTAGTGACATACATTATGTCAAGTCAGGTATTGCCCAAGGCTCCATCTTGGAGCCCCTCTGTTTTATAATATTCTTACCTCTTCTTATGCTGACGATACAAAGTTAGTTTCTGGTAGGAATGGCCAAGATTCCACTAGCCTTGCTGAGGACCTAGATCAAATCTACTCTTGGGTTACTGAGAGTAATATGGCCCTGAATGGAATGAAATTCCGCTCAATGACTAATGGAGGTAAAGATATTAAGCAGGTATGGTCTATGAAAGATTTAGGTGCAGTCCTCCAAAACAACGAAAAGCTTGATGAGCATATCCAGTTGAAGGTGGGTAAAGCTTTTCAAATGTGTGGTTGGATACATTGCACTTTTAAAGCAAGAGATAGCATCACGATGCTAACTCTGTACAAGTTGATTGTTCAGCCACATCTTGAATATGCTTCTCCCATTTGGGCTTCAATGAGTTCAGCTGGTTTGCAAAAGCTCGAGCAGGTCCAAAGATGTGTCACTAGGAACATTGAGCCATTCCTCCTTCCTCTTGGCAAGTAGCATCAAGGATCAAGAGTAAGCCAATATTACTAGACGTGGAGCGGGTTGAAATTCTTACAGAAACTCAGACATTGACAACGAACGGAAATGGGGGATCGATGGAAATTAAATCGAAATGATACCTAAATGAACGATTTGAACAGTCAGAATAGGAGATGCTTCTGGATAGCAATAGTTCAAAGCACCACACAAGTTTTCAAATTCAGATTTGATGAATCACTATAATTACCAGGTAACAACAGTGCAAATGACGACCGGAACGAATTTATGTGTCAGGGTGTATTGCCAAATGTGATATCAGCATTTACACCCGTATCGCTTTACTTTTAATTTCTGCAACGATTCTGATGCTCATGCATTGCGAGAATAAAGCAAACATTTCAAATTAATATTGACCTATTCAATGATGGCATATGAGTTTGCCTTGGCAGCTAAAGTTTTGAAATAAAGTTTTAATCACAAATCAGTTGAGGTCATGAATCGGATCAATCTAAATGAACCGGCGTTCACATAATATTTGGAGAAAATTGTCTAAAGTTGGTAACATTTGAGTTAATGCAAAAACTGAGACCTACTTTTAGTTATATAGCTAAAGATACCTCGCCACAGAATAATTCAACTTTTTTAATTAAAAACATGATGAGTAAAGCCTTCAAACTCACCAAGATATTGGAGGTAAGGTATCTGAATTGTCTTTACCTGAAGGTAAGTAAGTGAGTCCCCATTGAGATTGCAACTAATGTAGCTTTCACTAAAAAAGGTGAGCAATGACGAAAACATCAATATTCTCAATAGGGATGGAGTGATTGTTCGAAAACTTCTTCTATCTTTAAGAACTTGATTGCTACCAAAAGACCATGACTTGCTCTATTTGATGATCAATATTTTTCTTTTTTTGCGTGCTTCCCAAGTTCTCTAGAGTACGTATATTAACTTTTTCTGCCTTTTATTTTATTTTTTCTTAAGTGCCTGTACTCTATAATAATCTTCTATGCAAATTGTATGTTGAGTGATTTTCAACAAAAAACAATAAGGAGTTTTCAGTTTTCTTTTGATACAACATGTTTGTTGTTATATGAGTAAGAGTCAATTCTAGGGAAAAAGGGTCTTAAACGTCTTCTAAAATTTAGCCAATTTCTCCTAAATACGTCAATTGAATTGGTTTTTCGTATTAGTACCGAACACACATCAGGCAATTTGCAAAACTGTTTTGACAATCGACATCAATGCAAGGCCTTAAAATGGCCTTACAGAATCTGAGTCTTCTATCAGAAAATGGTTCTTTGTAGACGAATCGCATTTTCAAAGTCAGGAGCAAAGTTTCGAAACGAATAGCCCTATTTGTATGAAATACGTGTTTTAACGGCATACTTAAAGCATGTTAAAGAAGAATATGAAATCATTCAACTTCCTTTTGGACATCACTACAACCTTCGTAACATTAGACAGTCTGCATTTCTGTGAGACCCTCCGAATGATCCCAAGCCAACAAGAAATAAGTAATTGTCTTTGAGTCTTGAGCAACACATCAAAAATAAATGAAGCCGGAAGGTCAAAGAGAGTCGCACACACTATGTGCGATAATTGTAGTGTTGTTCAAAGAAAGAATGAATGTTTTGGAGAGAGGGCATGATCAACAAAAATCAATGTCTCCATAACTCTCAGTGAACGATGTGCAATAAGCTTTAATGTGTTTAGGGGTTACATAGTGGCAGCTTGCTACATTTCTATTAGCACGTATGGGTTAAGTGGATGGAGTCAGAGACACAAGGGTCAAATGCCTCTTACCACTACAGGGAATGTCTTCCCCAAGCTCTATTGAAATGAAGGTTCAAAATTCGTCTAATTGAAGTTCATGTGTATTAACTAGTTCTTTAACTTAATTCTCGGGGGATGGAAAAAGCTCTTAAAAACGCACGATAAGCCTCTATGGTCACAAGAATTGACCGTAAAACCTGGTTTGGGACAAAGCTCATGAATGCTTTTGGAAACATACAGTATCAGAAACCTTTCGTATCTTCTCGTAAAACTGCACAAATTCCAGTCCCCTCATTTGTAGTCTCTTCCAATACGAGAGCTCTCTCAATACTTCAATATTTTTGTTAAAACACCTTGCTTGACCTTTTGCAAACCTGCCGAGTTACTAAGTGGAGCCCAAATGGTCGAATCGAAATCAAAATCCGGGTCCCGTCCTGCATATTTGTGAAAATGAGTCAGGCTGGCTGTTTTCTAAGATCCAGTCTCGCCATAATATGAGATGACTCCAACATGGTAGAAATAACACTGAAAACGAGTCTACCTGGCTAGCTTGCATTGCAATCTCTAGGTTTTGCTTCCTTTATGGTTAAATGGTATATGATAGAGCTAGATAGAGCGCTATGTTCAAACAGCAGCATTCAGTTTGTAGGGAAATTCCAAAACAGATCTTTGCAGTTTCCTACCTCAAAAAATCAAAGGGAACAACTTTGATTTCATTGCTTTATGGAATTCTAGTCCACATAAAAACTTTATAAAATCTATAACATTGTCTGTTCTATATGAAAAGAGTGGACTTCATTGTTTTAACTAGCCTGGATTCTCGAGGGCTTGAAGGTGCTCTCAAACCGCACATTAAGCCCCTACGGTCACTAGCATTGAGCCTAAATCCTGGGTTGGGACAAAGCTCATGAATGCTTTTGAAAACGCACAGTATCCTTTCGTACCTTATCTGATTACTGTACAATCCCAACCTTTCTAACCTCTCCCAATACGAGAGCTCTCTCATATTCTTGATGTTCCTAGTAAAACATCCTTTTACGTGCTCGGACTTTTGCAAACCTGCTGAACTCATTGGAGCCCAAATGGGCAAGGCGTATTCAAGATGCGGCTGGACAATCGACTTGTACAGAGTTAGCATCGTGATGCTATCTCTGGACTTAAACGTGCGATACAACCAACCACATGTTTGAAAAGCTTTACCAACTTTCAACTGGATATGCTCATCGAACTTTCCATCATTTTGGAGGACTACACCTAAATCCTTCATAGATGAGACCTGCTGAATGCCCTTACCTTCATCATCTAATAGTGGAGTGTTTAATGACGTCGACCCAAAGGTCATTGAGCGGAATTTCATTCCAGTGTCATATTACTCGCAGCAACCCAAGAGTAGATTTGGTCTAGGACCTCTACCAGACAACCGGAATTCTGAACATTCCCTACCAACTACCAATTTTGTATCATCAAAATAGGAAGAGATACTGACATTACTACTACCAAGCTTCTGAAGCGGAGCAATGAAGATGATGAAAAGGAGAGAACCCAAAATGGAACCCTGAGGAACACCCCACTTGACATCATATATGTCACTAAGGGATCCCTCAACCTTAACCAATTGCTTCCAACCAGAAATGAAACTTCTTAACCAATTGAGAACCTTGCCTTGGATCCTAATCTCATGGAGCCTGTTAACTAAAAGACCATGATCTACCTTTTCAAAGGCCTTGGCAAAGTCGAGATAAACTACATCAACGCATCAAGTACGAGAAAACAGGAGCAAGAACCAGTGTACATCTCATCAGAAACTGAGATGTCACACCATCAGGGCCAGGAGAGCTCGAGGGTCTCAGGTCCCTGATGGCCTCTAAAGAATCTTGATCTGTGACTATGAGATCATCTAAACACCCATCTTGACAAGCCTTGCCAATCTCAACAAACTCATCAATAGATCAATGGGCTGTTGCTCCTAAACTCTTTTGAGTTGAAAACACACGAGAGAACTGATCTCCAAGTATGTTGGCCATAGACTCTACATTGCCTATGGCTTTCCCATTGACCTCAAAAGGCCCTACAGGGTGTTTCATCTTTCTCTTAGAGTTTGCATAAGAGAAAAATGCCTTCGAATTCGACCTCACCTCTTGAACTACTCTATCTTCTTGTTTCAACTGATCTGTCTCAATGGAGGCCTTAATTCTACCTTGGATCATTTCCAACTTTCTTCGAAGGCTAGCCACAACTCCTGGATTAAAATTGCTCTTGAGCCTTTTTGCTAGTTTGCAATTCTTTTTGAACAAATTCTTCCTATACTTCGGAATTTTAGACTGTGCCCCGCCCTGTGGAACACATTCAGAGATTGCTAGAGTGGAACAGACGTCCTCAAAAACTAGAAACACTTTGTCTAAGGCTACGTCTATGGATGATTCCTTTTTCAGCATTGAAATGAGATCAAGCTCCCCTAACCTTTCTATAACCAACGGCCAATCTTCATCTTTGAACTTGAACTTAGCCAGACCGACCTTTTTTGTCGGTCTTACACTAGAGTACGCCGGTTTTTGAGTAATAATTGACCCTATCTCGAGAACATGATAATCTGATAGATTTCTAGGTGTCACATGGACATACTGGATCAGATCAGGGTCATTGGAAAAGATCAAGTCGAGAACGCTATTCGCTTTGGTGACCACACCAACATGCTGGGAGAAATTGCTCAAGATCGCAAACTCCTCTAGCTTTTCGAACGACTGAGACGTCGATTTCGAAATGGGAATATACCCATCTGGACTAGCCTCCCACTCTACAACGCTAGCCGGAAAATTAAAGTCCCCTACAATGAATATCTTTTAGCAAACTGACTGGTCCAACTCATTTCCCATGAATTTGAGAGCTGATAAGAACGAGCTTACTGAACAAGAGGGGGGCCTATATATTGTTACAATGGACAGATCAAGACCTTGAAGATGACAAACTAAGACGTCTACTTCTCCATGAAACATTTTTACATGGTCATTTCTAACATATAGACATACGCCCCCCTGCAGAAAAATGGGATTGTCAGGGCGTACTCTATCACATCGAACTAAATTGAAACCAGCTATGATTAACTCTTCATCTAAGACCCCTGGTCGAAGCCAGGTTTCTGTTATGGAAATGAACGAGACCTGCCTGTCTAAAGTTAGTTCCTCAAGAACCTTGATCTTTGAGCTATCGGTTTTGGAAATAAGACAATGCACATTCAGATAAAGCTCTTTTACGGGCTTATTGTTCTTCGATGGACTAGTGCTATTAAATCTTAAATCCGACAGAACTCATTTTAGGCGGAGGATGAGAAAACCT
>NC_081443.1:3878011-3880914 GCF_007210705.1 Tigriopus californicus
AGAGCACCTTCAAGTCCTCTCGAGAAACCCCGGCTAGTTCGAACAATGAAGTCCACATCTCTGCTTTCTCGGACTTCTTCATTGTTCAATTGGCTTCCCTCTAATATTCTTAGGGAATACGTAGGCCTGGTTGATCCGGTTGCATCTTTCAAGTCAGACTTGGACACATGGTTAAATAGCATGCCAGATCAACCCTACATTCAAGGACTAGCTCGGTCTGCCAAGTCAAATTCGTTGGTAGACCAAATATCACATAAAGATTGAAAGGTAATAAATAGACGAATCATAACCTTTCATTTTAATAGTACTGGGGATTACATTCCTTGTAACGGTGAGAAGAGCCCGTGAAAAAACCCAAACGATCCCATCACTTATTAATCGTTTAGTGAGGTTGGGTGTGGATTGATCCGAAGGGATTCCGCGTTTATTATGTATGACAAACGTGGACTGACAGGCCTCGTAGGGTTGGTTGTTCACTGGCTGGCTGGCTTAAGATTCATGGAAGGAAGGAAGTTCTAACTAAAGTAGCCCCAGGAAGCGGGACAGGGAGGTAAACTTGCCACCCACAGGGCCTGTTTAGCGTGCGTACCGTCTGATGCGTACGGGTGTGTAAAGATATATGTGTGTGTGTGTATATGTATGGACAAACTCGATTGTCATCCTCAACCTCAGCCTCACCTTTCGATTGGCATTGGATGGATTCTGGCCCATTCTGACCCAAGTAACTATGTCATTGATGGAGTAAGGGAGCATCCAAGGAGGAACCACACGACGAGTGAATCAACGAGCGAGTGCGTCAGCCTTTGGTGGGCTTCGGTCCCCAGGCCCCTCCCCCATCATGGAGGACCTCATTGAGGCCGGGGTCAGCCTCTACCAGAACTTTCTGCGCCGTGACGCCTCCGAATCGACCTCCCACCCGTCCAAAGACGCCAATTTGGACCCCGCGGACCCAGCCCATGGGGTTGAGCCCGATGAGGCGGGATTCCCGGTGACCGAGTCGCCCATATGGATCTTAGGCCAGGACTATGTGAACTCCGGCTCCGCCCCAGGTCAGTCCCGATGGGCCGATTCTTCTTAGGATTGTCACGGGCGAGACCAGAAAGTGAACAAAAACTGTCGAGAGCCGGCCAGCCCATCGGGGCCTGGTTCATGCATGGCACGTCCTCCTCTGGATCCGGGCCCTATATCCCGTTAATTCGCCTGTCGGCCCCCGTGCGTGAACACCCCACCTGGTTTGGGTGGGTGGAGACCGCTGACTGATTCGCCCGTGAAGTCTTTTCAATTTCCGTTGATTCCTGAGAGGCCATGCTTTAGGGCGTTTCTGTTCTCATTGGGTTGAAGGATAAAAATGGCCCCAGAATAATCAAAAAAGCCATTGGATTGGATTGCAGATGTGGGCCTTTTGCGGCGACGTTTGAGTAGCTTGCTCTGGTTCAGTTATCGCAGTGGGTTTCCGGAAATCGCCTCCAGTGGCTTCACGTCCGACCGGGGTTGGGGTTGTATGCTCCGATGCGGCCAAATGATGTTAGCCGAAGCTTTGATCAGGTAAGAAACACGACCGGCTGAGCAAATTGGAAGCCGCTCGAAATGACCGGTGAATACGTGCTTGTTTTTGAATGGTACTCCAATCCTGCCAACGAACGAACATCGGGGATTGGCCACCACCCATTGGCCACATTTTTGTTCTCGGCTAAGTAATATCTAAACGAAATAAAAGGTCCAAAGTGATTTATGTTCTCTAGAGAACGCGCCCAGAACCGGGCTTAGCAGATGATACGGAGCCACCCAAAAAAGAAATTGCTTGATGGATTCGATACTTATGTACAGTAAACTTACCAGGATAGGAGGCTGGAACTTACCCGGTTGTGGTGTATGTATATATATATTGCTCAGGATGTCTACCAACGCTAGTCTAGTCCAACGATTTTAAGCTTTGGCGTCCTCACTTCCTGACTGACCTCGATACGTCAATCCAGGCCTATCTGGACACCTCCATGAGGGGCTTAACCCAGAGGCGATTGATGTATGTATTCTTTACTTAAGTAATGACCTCAACCTCAAGACATATCACCTTCACGGGATGCCCAAGAGACATCCACCTACAGTATGAAAATGAAGCCATTCCCAGACGACCCATGAAAGAATATTGAGGGTGACCTACCTAAAAGCACACGATGCTGTCTATGAACCGTTCCTCAGAAAGAAAATGAATTTGATTGTCGCTTGCAATTGTGCAATGTCAGGAATGATAAGTGATTAACAACCGAGAGGTTTGAGGTTCCCCTCAAGTCCCCTAACAAGTTCCTTGCCTAGATTATCATCCTGGTGATCTTTGGTAGTACAAATAGCTCAGTCATGAGGATTTACCAGAGATAATCGGTGTCTGCCAAGCCCAGTGGACCCGGATTGGGCCAATGACAGCTGAAAATGGAATGGTTGGGTATTTAATCCCTGTTATACTTTCACAATCGTTCACTTTTGCAACTCAAACGGTTTAATATAGAAGTTCATGGCTCACGCTTCGAATAGCAAATATCTTTGTCCACAAATTTGGAACCTGCAAAGATACGGTCTCTCTTGTGTTACCATTAAATATGTATTTCGTAAGCAGATAAAGACCCAGTTAATTTAGCATGTATTTCATTATTGAAAACAACGGTTGGAGAATGCTAATTAAATTTCTAAAATGGAATTGTAGTAAAGTTTTTCAAAAATCTTGGAAATCGGGTTGCAACCTAACCATAAATGCCATTGACCATGTTTCACTTGTGCCCACCCACTCGGTATTGTCCAGGATCCACTCCTAAATACGCAATCCTTTTCTACTAAAATCGTTGAGACAAATTTGATGCTCATATTCTACTTCAAAAGAAAGTGTGCCCCGAGGACTCGCTGTAATCTTT